>NC_057812.1:672797775-672901703 GCF_018294505.1 Triticum aestivum
GAGGAGGGAGTAGTTCTCCCTCGGGGCTAAGGGTATGTACCAGTAGCTATGTGTTTGATATCTCTCTCTCTCTCTCTCTCTCTCTCTCTCTCGTGTTCTTGATTTGGCATGATCTTGATGTATCACGAGCTTTGCTATTATAGTTGGATCCTATGATGTTTTCTCCCCCCTCTACTCTCTTGTAATGGATTGAGTTTCCCCTTTGAAGTTATGTTATCGGATTGAGTCTTTAAAGATTTGAGAACACTTTATGTATGTCTTGCCGTGGATATCTGTAGTGACAATGGGATATCACGTGATTCACTTGATGTATGTTTTGGTGATCAACTTGCGGGTTCCGCCCATGAACCTATGCATAGGGGTTGGCACACGTTTTCGTCGTGATTCTTCGGTAGAAACTTTGGGGCACTCTTTGAGGTCCTTTGTGTTGGTTGAATAGATGAATCTGAGATTGTGTGATGCATATCGTATAATCATACCCACGGATACTTGAGGTGACATTGGAGTATCTAGGTGACATTAGGGTTTTGGTTGATTTGTGTCTTAAGGTGTTATTCTAGTATGAACTCTAGGGCTGTTTGTGACACCTATAGGAATAGCCCAACGGATTGATTGGAAAGAATAACTTTGAGGTGGTTTCGTACCCTACCATAATCTCTTCGTTCGTTCTCCGCTATTAGTGACTTTGGAGTGACTCTTTGTTGCATGTTGAGGGATAGTTATGTGATCCAATTATGCTATTATTGTTGAGAGGACTTACACTAGCAAAAGTATGAACCCTAGGCCTTATTTCCTAGCATTGCAATACCGTTTACGCTCACTTTTATCATTAGTTACTTTGCTGTTTTTATAATTTCAGATTATAAATACCCATATCTACTATCCATATACCATTTGTATCACCATCTCTTCGCCGAACTAGTGCACCTATACAATTTACCATTGTATTGTGTGTGTGTTGGGGACACAAGAGACTCTTTGTTATTTGGTTGCAGGGTTGCTTGAGAGAGACCATCTTCATCCTACGCCTCCTACGGATTGATAAACCTTAGGTCATCCACTTGTGGGAAATTTGCTACTGTCCTACAAACCTCTGCACTTGGAGGCCCAACAACGTCTACAAGAAGAAGGTTGTGTAGTAGACATCAGTCATATCATTGTAGTGCTTAGGCGAAGCCCTGCGTCGGTAACTTCATCATCACCGTCATCACGCCGTCGTGCTGATGAAACTCTCCCTCGGCCTCAGCTGGATCAAAAGTACGAGGGACGTCACTGAGTTGAATGTGTGCAGATCGCGGAGGTGCCGTGCGTTCGGTACTTGATCGGTTGGATCGCGAAGACGTTTGACTACATCAACCGCGTTTCATAATGCTTCCGCTTTCGGTCTGCGAGGGTACGTAGACATACTCTCCCCTCTTGTAGCTATGCATCTCTTAGATAGATCTTGCGTGATCGTAGGCATTTTTTGAAATACTGCGTTCCCCAACAGTGGCATCCGAGCTAGGTCTATGCGTAGATGTTATATGCATGAGTAGAACACAAAGGAGTTGTGGGCGTGGGTATATACATATTGCTTGCCGTCACTAGTTGTTTCTTGATTCGACAGTATTGTTGGATGAAGCGGCCCGGACAGACATTACATGACTGCGTACATGAGACTAGTTCTACCGACGTGCTTTGCACACAGGTGGCTGGCGGGTATCTGTTTCTCCAACTTTAGTTGAATCAGATTCAATAAACATGGTTCTTTCTGAAGATCAAAAAGCAATCACTATACCACGTTGCGGTTTTTATGCCGTAGGTAAGAACAGTTCTTGCTAAGCCCGTAGCAGCCACGTAAAACTTGCAACAACAAAGTAGAGGACGTCTAACTTGTTTTTGCAGGGCATGTTGTGATGTGATATGGTCAAGACATGATGAGATATAAATTGTTGTATGAGATGATCATGTTTTTTTAAAGTTGTCGGCAACTGGCAGGAGCCTTATGGTTGTCTCTTTATTGCATAAGATGCAAGCGCCATATAATTGCTTTAGTTTATCGCTATGCGATAGCAATAGTTGCAAAAGCAATAGTTGGCGAGACGACCATGTGACGTCACGTTGATAAAGATCAAGATGATGGAGATCATGGTGTCATGCCGGTGACGATGGAGATCATGACGGTACTTTGGAGATGGAGATCAAAGGCACAAGATGATGATGGCCATATCATGTCACATATTTTGATTGCATGTGATGTATCCTTTATGCATCTTATTTTGCTTAGTACGAAGGTAGAATTATGAGTACCCCTTACTAAAATTTCAAGGTATAACTGTTCTCTCTGAGTATGCAACATTGCGACAGTTCTTCATGCCGAGACACCAAGTGATGATCGGGTGTGATAAGCTCTAAGTTCACATACAACGGGTGCAAGCCAGTTTTGCACATGCAGAATACTCGGGTTAAACTTGACGAGCCTAGCATATGCAGATATGGCCTCGGAACACTAAGACCGAAAGGTCAAACGTGAATCGTATAGTAGATATGATCAACATAGTGATGTTCACCATTGAAAACTACTCCATCTCACGTGATGATCGGACATGGTTTAGTTGATTTGGATCACGTGATCATTTAGATGACTAGAGGGATGTCTATGTAAGTGGGAGTTCTTAAGTAATATGATTAACTGAACTTTAATTTATCATGAACTTAGTCCTGATAGTATTTGCATATATATGTTGTATATCAATTGCTCACGTATAGCTTCCCCGTTTATTTTTGATATGTTCCTAGAGAAAGCTAAGTTGAAAGATGATAGTAGCAATGATGCGGACTAGGTGTGTGATCTGAGGATTATCCTCATTGCTGCACAGAAGAATTATGTCCTTGATGCACTGCTAGGTCACGGACCTATTGCAGGAGCAGATGTAGACGTTATGAACGTTTGGGAAAGCTCGGTATGATGACTACTTGATAGTTTAGTGCACCATGCTTTACGGCTTAGAACCTGGACTTAAAAAATGTTTTGAATGCCACGGAGCATATAAGATGTTCCAAGAGCTGAATTTGTATTTCAGACTCATGCCCGAGTCGAGAGGTATGAGACCTCTGACAAGTATTTTGCCTACAAGATGGAGGAGAATAGCGAGCATGTGCTCAAAATGTCTAAGTACTACAATCGCTTGAATCAAGTGGGAGTTAATCTTCCAGATAAGATAGTGATTGACAGAGTTCTCTAGTCACTATCACCAGGTTACTAGAACTTCGTGATGAACTATAAAATGTAAGGGATGACGAAAATGATTCCCGAGCTCTTCACAATGCTGAAATCTACGGAGGTAGAAATCAAGAAAGAGCATCAAGTGTTGATGGTTAACTAGACCACTAGTTTCAAGAAAAGGGCAAAAGGAAGAAGGGGAACTTCAAGAAGAATAGCAAGCAAGTTGCCACTCCCGGTGAGGGAGTCCTGGATTAGGGGTTGTTCGGATAGCCGGACTATACCTTCAGCCGGACTCCTGGACTATGAAGATGCAAGATTGAAGACTCCGTCCCGTGTCCGGAAGGGACTTTCCTTGGCGTGGAAGGCAAGCTTGGCGATACGGATATGAAGATCTCCTACCATTGTAACCGACTTTGTGTGGCCCTAACCCTCTCTGGTGTCTATATAAACCGGAGGGTTTTAGTCCGTAGGACAATGTACACATCAACAGTCATACCATAGGCTAGCTTCTAGGGTTTAGCCTCCTTGATCTCGTGGTAGATCTACTCTTGTACTACCCATATCATCAATATTAATCAAGCATGACATAAGGTTTTACCTCCATCGAGATGGCCCGAACCTGGGTAAAACTTCGTGTCCCTTGTCTCCTGTTACCATCCGGCCTAGACGCACAGTTCGGGACCCCCTACCCGAGATCCGCCGGTTTTGACACCGACATTGGTGCTTTCATTGAGAGTTCCTCTATGTCGTCGCCGTTAGGATTGATGGCTCCTACGATCATCAATAGCGATGCAGTCCAGGGTGAGACCTTCCTCCCTGGACAGATCTTCGTCTTCGGCGGCTTCGCACTGCGGGCCAATTCACTTGGCCATCTGGAGCAGATCGAAAGCTATGCCCCTGGCCGTCAGGTCAGATTTGGAAGTTTAAACTACGCGGCTGACATCCGCGGGGACTTGATCCTCGACGGATTCGAGCCACTGCCGAGCACGCCGCACTGTCACGACGAGCATGATCTAGCTCTGCCGCCGAACAGTGCCCTGGAGGCCGCACCCGCATCGGCTTTGACCCTTAATTCGGAGCCAACTGCACCGATCGAGGATGGGTGGTTGTGCGCCGCCTCGGGGGCTGCGATCCCAACTGCGATCAAGCCGAACACCAGCCCTGCACTCCGCGAGACTCGTGACTCCAAGGAGCCGGACTCCTCTCCGGACTCCGAACCCTCCGCGCCCCTGCCGATCGAATCCGATTGGGTCCCGATCATGGAGTTCCCTGCCGTAGACATCTTTCAGCACTCGCCTTTCGGCGATATCCTGAAGTCACTGAAGTCTCTCTCTTTATCAGGAGAGCCCTGGCCGGACTATGGTCAGCAAGGTTGGGGTACGGATGATGAAGAAATTCAAATCCCACCCACCACCCACTTTGTAGCCACTATCAACGACTTAACCGACATGCTCGACTTCGACTCTGAAGATATCGACGGTATGGACGGCGATGAAGGAGATGATGAAGAACCAGCGCCTACTAGGCCTTGGAGAGCCACCTCGTCATATGACATATACATGGTGGACACCCCAAAAGAGGGAGATGGCGATGGAACAACGGAGGATGACCCCTCCAAGAAACAGCCTAAGCGCCAGCGTCAGCGGCGCCGCTCAAAATCCCGCCAAAACAAACAAGGTGATTCCAGCACGGGAGATAATAATACTCCGGAAAGCGCTGAAGAAAACCCCCTCCAGCAAGATTTAGCAAAGGAGGATGGAGAAACCAGCCCTCATGAGAGAGCGGCAGACAGAGAGGTCGAGGACGATGATTATATGCCTCCCTCCGAAGACGAGGCAAGCCTCAACGACGATGAATTCGTCGTGCCAGAGGATCCCGTCAAGCAAAAGCGTTTTCAACGCAGGCTTATGGCCATGGCAAGAAGCCTCAAGAAAAAACAACAACAGCTTAGAGCTGATCAAGATTTGCTAGTCGACAGATGGACTGAAGTCCTTGCGGCCGAAGAGCATAAACCCGAACGCCCCTCCAAGAGCTACCCAAAGCGCAGATTGCTACCCCGATTAGAGGAGGAAGCACTTGATGCGGCCGACCGGCCACCTCGTGGTCACGACAGAGAGGCCTCTCGGCCCTCCACTCAAGCCGCACCCCATACCAAGGCACGGGAATATGCGCCGGACTTACGAGACATGTTGGAGGACAAGGCAAGGAAAACAAGATCGATCTACGGATCGCGTGGGCGCCCCACGGCTCGAGACGGTAACTGTCACGCTGTCCACAAATTCGGCGGGGCCGAACACAGTAGACAAGGCTCATTGGAGCTACGTCACAATATAGCCCAGTACAGAGGCGCCGCACACCCACTCTGCTTTACAGACGAAATAATGGATCATCAAATCCCCGAGGGTTTCAAACCCGTAAACATCGAATCATATCATGGCACAACAGATCCTGCGGTATGGATCAAGGATTATCTCCTTAATATCCACATGGCCCGCGATGATGATTTCCACGCCATCAAACACCTCCCACTCAAGCTTAAAGGACCAGCTCGGCATTGGCTTAACAGCTTGCCAACAGGATCAATCAGTTGTTGGGAGGACCTGGAAGCCACATTCCTCGACAATTTCCAGGGCACTTATGTGCGACCCCAGACGCCGATGACCTAAGTAACGTAATTCAGCAGCCAGAGGAATCGGCCAGGCAATTCTGGACACGGTTCCTAATAAAGAAAAATCAAATAGTCGACTGTCCAGACGCTGAGGCCCTAGCAGCCTTCAAACACAATATCCGTGACGAGTGGCTGGCCCGGCACCTTGGACAGGAAAAGCCGAAATCTATGGCAGCACTCACGACACTCATGACCCGCTTTTGCGCGGGAGAAGACAACTGGCTTGCTCTTAGCAACAATATGACCAAGAACCCTGGTAATTCGGACACCAGGGACAATAGTGGCAGGTCGCGTCGCAACAAGCAGAAGCGCCACATTAACAGCGACAATGCTGAGGATACGGCAGTTAATGCCGGATTCAGAGGCTCTAAATCTGGTCAGCGGAAAAAGCCATTCAAAAGGAATCCTAGGGACCCGTCCAGTTTGGACCGAATACTCGACCGCTCGTGCCAGATACATGGCACCCCCGAAAAGCCAGCCAATCACACCAATAGGGATTGTTGGGTGTTCAAGCAGGCAGGCAAGTTAAACGCTGAAAATGAAGACAAGGGGCTGCATAGAGATGACGACGAGGAGCCCCGGCCGCCGAACAACAGTGGACAGAAGGGTTTTCCTCCACAAGTACGGACGGTGAACATGATATACGCAACCCACGTCCCCAAAAGGGAGCGGAAGCGTGCGTTAAGGGACGTATACGCGGTAGAGCCAGTCACCCCAAAGTTCAACCCATGGTCCTCCTGCCCGATCACCTTTGATTGAAGGGATCATCCCACTAGCATCCGTCATGGCGGATTCGCCGCATTGGTTCTAGACCCAATTATTGACGGATTTCATCTCACTAGAGTCCTTATGGACGGCGACAGCAGCCTGAACCTGCTTTACCAAGATACAGTGCGGAAAATGGGCATAGATCCCTCGAGGATTAAGCCCACCAAAACGACCTTTAAAGGCGTAATACCAGGTGTAGAGGCCAACTGTACAGGCTCAGTCACACTTGAAGTGGTCTTCGGATCTCCGGATAATTTCCGAAGCGAGGAGTTAATCTTCGACATAGTCCCGTTTCGTAGTGGTTATCACGCACTGCTCGGGCGAACCGCGTTCGCTAAGTTCAATGCGGTACCGCACTACGCATACCTTAAGCTCAAGATGTCAGGCCCTCGAGGAGTAATTACGATCAATGGAAACACAGAACGCTCCCTCCGAATGGAGGAGCACACGGCGGTCCTTGCAGCGGAAGTACAAAGTAGCCTCTCCAGACAGTTCTCCAGTCCGGCCACTAAACGACCGGACACCGTCAAGCGCGCCCGGAGTAACCTACAAAAAGACCTCCTGGCACGATCCGAGCAGGCGTAGCAATGCGGCCCCAACCCCAACCCTTGCAAAAAGGCGACGTCAGTACTTCGCGTACATAAATACGCTCTAGAGATACCATGGGCACAGGGGGAGGGGCACCATCACGGCACGCCCAAAACACGGCTTACACCGTACCAGGGGCTACTGATTTTTTAATTTTCTCTTACTTTCAGGACTCCATCCTTCGGAAGGCCTATTCGGCAGTTCAATTGCCGCACAAACGATGCAAGAACCAGGGAAGCAGACAAGCCACGCCGCATTACGAAACTCCCAGGTGGTCTCTATCACGAGCAGTATACCCGTTCCGCATACTATTCCGTAGCTTGCCCCTGGAGCGGACATGTTAACTAGTCCAACCTTCTACTTATCGCATTACTTGTATTGTTCCGCCTTGATCGCACCCCTTTTTAATAAACAATGCATAGCTTTTGTCTATTTTTGCATTACCTTTTTTCTTTATATATGTTCCTTAACGACATGCTGCACCCGTGCACGTTGGTACGGCCAAAATACGCCAGGGGCTTTAGTACCCCCCAATATGGTGTAAGAAGTCCGAACACTTCAATAAGTACGGCACCCCGAACTTATAGCATTATATGCATCGGCTCTGAATCATGTCTTGGGTCAATAGTTGGGTTTTCCCGGCTCCTATGTTTTGGTGCCTTACGTTCCGCTATATCGGCTAAGTTAGCACTAGGAGAACCACTGCGATCGTGCTCCAGTTGAGCTGGGTCGAGCACCTCAGTGGAGAAATCTAAAACTGACTGTCATGATGAAGCTAGAGCTGGTCGCTGTTCGAGAGGTTTTTTCGAGTCCCTAAAGACTTATGCCGCTTAGGGCGAGGAGCCGACCCTGTCCGGCCAAGGCGTGGATAGCGCCCCGAACTCGGTCTTCTGAATACCAGGGGCTTCGCCAAAATTTAAAATTATAGAATTCTATGGCTAAGTGAGAGTGTTCACACATTATAGTCCGATTGCCTTGTTCGTTGGGCTGAGCGCCTCCCTCGAAGGACCCAAACATGGGAAAAAGAGCACTTAGGTTTATCCCCGAACACCCCAGCACTAGCGGCACGGGGGCAGAAGCCGATGACTCGCCATCTCTCAGAATTGATAAACAGCCGCACAGAAGGTAATATTTTAAATTCGAACAACATTGCTTAGCGCATATAAACAAGTTTTCAGCGCATAGGACAAAATGAGCAAGTTTCACTCAAAAATTACATCCCTAGAACATTCATCCGCCACAAGGCAGGCACCCTTCAGAACATCTTTATAGTAATTCTCAGGCTTGCGATGCTCTTTCCCCGGCGGTGGCCCGTCCTTCACATGCTTCTCAGCATCCAGCTTGCCCCAGTGCACCTTAGCATAGGCAAGGGCCCTACGGGCACCCTCAATGCAGACGAAGCACTTGATGACTTCGAGCCTTGGACAGGCCTCCACCAGCCGCCGCACCAGCCCGAAATAGCTCCCAGGCAGAGCCCCTCCAGGCCACAGCCGAACAATGAGGCCCTTCATGGCCTGTTCGGCCGCCTTGTGGAGCTCGACCAGTTGCTTCAGCTGGTCGCTCAGGGGCACGGGGTGTCCGGCCTCAGCGTACTGAGACCAGAACACCTTCTCTGTCGAGCTGCCCTCCTCGGCTCAATAGAATGCGGCGGCATCGGACACCCTCCGGGGAAGATCTGCGAACGCTCCTGGAGAGCTCCGGATTCGGGTAAGTAACAAGTAACTCACGTTTATGTGTTTGCTTTGCATAAAGAATGCCTTACCCACCGCTATCTTCTTCACCTCATCCAACTCCTGGAGGGTCTTCTGGGATTCGGCCTTGGCAGATTTGGCCTTTTCAATAGCCACCGCGAGCTCGGACGCTTGCGTCTTTGAGTCAAGCTCCAAACTCTCATGTTTTTCCATGACAGCCTGGAGCTCTTGCCACACCTTGCCAACCTCGGCCTCATACTTCTCCCGCTCGGTGCACTCCGAGGCCGCCCTCTTCTCGGCCTCGACCAGCGCTTGCTTAAGGGTCGCCACTTCAGACGTGGCCCCTAAAATAGCCACGATAATCCTGTCATTCTTTGCAATTGCACCTATATATATATATTTAAAAACAAGGTATTTCTTACCTTCACTATCCTCGAGCTGCTTCTTGGCACGCTCGAGCTCTTGCTTGGACCGCTCGAGGTTCTGCTTTAGCGTGTCCACTTCCACAATCAGTCGGCGGACGCAAGCAGGGAAGCCTGCATATGCATATTGACTCATTTTTGTTAGACTCCTGCGAATTCTATTTGATCCTCTATTCGGCTTTTCTTCCCGAACGCCAAATAGAGCATCAGGGGCTACTGTCTATGCGGTACTATTATTTACACATTCTTTACTTACCTCAAAGCCTGTCAAAAGGCTAGTACAAGGTTCAGTCAGTCTGCTCTTGGCGGACTGAACCTTCTGGACCACCGCACTCATAATAGCGCGGTGCTCCTCGTCGATGGAGGCGCCTTGGAGCGCCTCCAACATATTGTTCGGCGCCTCTGGTTGGACGGGGGCCACCGGCACGGCGGACTTGCTCCTCTTGGAAGGAGGTCCCCCGCCGGACTCTGGAACCTCTGAAGGTTCCGGAGCGGTGTCCGGCCTAGAGCCGGACTTGGAGCCCCGGGGGGTTTCATCCCCTTTACTCCTGGAGTCCGGGAGGTCGCCTTGCGGCGCCTCCAGGACCACCTCCTCCCGGCTTGGAACCTGTTGGGACAACACTTCGGTGTCGTCCGTAGGGCGGGAGGAGGAAGCCGTTGGAAGCGAGTTCACATCCGACAAGTCCAGTGAGCCGCTCGACGACGCGTCGAGCCGGTCTTTGGGTGGGCTGCATAAACATATTCGACGTAAGGGAAAGCTGTGCAATAAACGAATACTATGAATTACCCTGGTATCCAGAAACTTACGATTTTGCCAAGGGCTTGGCCCTGGGCTGCCACTCCTCTCTGCCGCCGTCGGCGTCGGTGGAGCAGTCCGGAGGAAGGGGTTTCCCCTTCTTGGACCCTCCGGCCTCCCCCAAGAGGGCGGCCTTCCTTTTATCCTCTCCCCCCGCTGGAGGGGGAGAGGTCTCTTCTTCTTCCTCCTCGTCTTCACGGGAGGAATGTGCCTCGGAACCGTCGGATGATGGATCCAATGCCTCTTTCGAGTCCCCACGGCCTTTTTTGCGGCCTTCTTCTCCGGTACCACATAGGGTGCCGGAACCAGCAGCTTCGCCAAGCGAGTATCCGCTGGGCCTTTGGGCAAAGGAGCCGGAAAGTTGATATGTCCGGATGTCACCCGCCAATCCTATCAAAGGTAAGGGAGTTTAGATCCCGCATGGAGTCAAACTATGAAAAACTGATACCCTGTAAAAGGAAAAAACAGCTTACAGCGAGAGCATGACGCTGCGCACTGAATCCGCGATCCTCGGTAGCGGATGCGGGATCCTTGGCGCCCTTGAAAAGCACCTTCCAGGCATCTTCGTATGTCGTGTTGAAGAGCCTGCTCAGGGTTTGGTGCCGCGCCGGGTCGAACTCCCACAGGTTGAAAGCCCATTGTTAACACGGGAGGATCAAGCGGATGAGCATAACCTGGACTAAGTTGACAAGTTTGAGCTTCTTGTCCACCAGGGTTTGGACGCATGTTTGGATCCGGTCAGCTCTCCCTTCTTACCCCACGACAGGCCCATCTCCTTCCAGGAGGTGAGCCGCGTAGGGGGTCCGGATCAAAACTCAGGGGGTGCGACCCATTCGACGTCGCGCGGCTCGGTGATGTAAAACCACCCCGATTGCCACCCCTTCAGGGTCTCCACAAAGGAGCCCTCGAGCCAGAGGATGTTGGCCATCTTGACCACCATGGCACCTCCGCACTCCGCCTGGTTGCCATGCACCACCTTCGGCTTGACGTTGAAAGTCTTGAGCCATAGGCCGAAATGGGGGCGGATGCGGAGGAAGGCCTCGCACATGACGATAAACGCCGAGATGTTGAGGACGAAGTTCGGGGCCAGATCATGGAAATCCAGGCCGTAGTAGAACATGAGCCCCCAGACAAATGGGTGAAGAGGGAAGCCTAGTCCGCGGAGGAAATGGGGGAGGAACACCACCCTCTCATGGGGCCTAGGGGTGGGGATGAGCTGCCCCTTTTCGGGGAGCCGGTACGCGATGTCGTTAGACAGGTATCCGGCCTTCCTCAGCTTTTTGATATGTCCCTCCGTGACGGAGGAGACCATCCACTTGCCTCCCGCTCCGGACATGGCTGGAGAAGGTTGAGGTGAGGAGTGCGGACTTGGGCGCTGGAGCTCGAGTGCGCAAGAATGGATAGGCGAAGGAGGAAGAAGGCGTAGGTGAAAAGGTGGATCTTTATCCCCTTATATGGGTGGACGCAACTACATGTCCCCACCAGCCTGGTAAGACTCGCTTATCTCCAAGCGCCATAATCAATGGCGCGGTTGGGTTACCCATGCCCGTATTGATGAGAATCCCGGGATAAGGGGACACGATCTCTGCTTTAACAAGACGTGCCAAGGAAACCGCCTCGCATGACGCGCTGAGGTGGGGGTAATGAAACGACTCGGATAAAGGCTTGGCCGCGGTGTGACACGCTACGGAATACGTCAGCAGATTAGAATGGTGTAAATATTATTCTCTCTATGGCAATATGTGGAAACTTATTTTGCAAAGCCAGACACTATCTTTGTGTTCAAAATCTTCTATGAAGTACTTGGAGGAGGAACCCGCCTTGCAATGCCGAAGACAATCTGCGCGCCGGACTCGTTGTCATTGAAGCCTGGTTCAGGGGCTACTGAGGGAGTCCTGGATTAGGGGGTGTTCGGATAGCCGGACTATACCTTCAGCCGGACTCCTGGACTATGAAGATGCAAGACTGAAGACTCCATCCCGTGTCCGGAAGGGACTTTCCTTGGCGTGGAAGGCAAGCTTGGCGATACGGATATGAAGATCTCCTACCATTGTAACCGACTTTGTGTAACCCTAACCCTCTCCGGTGTCTATATAAACTGGAGGGTTTTAGTCCGTAGGATAACGTACACATCAACAATCATACCATAGGCTTTAGCCTCCTCGATCTCGTGGTAGATCTACTCTTGTACTACCCATATCATCAATATTAATCAAGCAGGACGTAGGGTTTTACCTCCATCGAGAGGGCCCGAACCTGGGTAAAACTTCATGTCCCTTGTCTCCTGTTACCATCCGGCCAAGACGCACAGTTCGGGACCCCCTACCCGAGATCCGCCGGTTTTGACACCGACACCCGGGAAGAAGCCCAAATGTGGACCTAAGCTTGAAACTGAGTGCTTCTACTACAAAGGGATTGATCATTGGAAGCGGAACTGCCCCAAGTATTTGGCAGATAAGAAGGATGGCAAAGTGAAAAGTATATTTGATATACATGTTATTGATGTGTACTTTACTAGTGTTCATAATAATCTAGGGTATTTGATACCGGTTTAGTTGCTATGATTAGTAACTCGAAACAGGAGTTACAAAATGAACAGAGAATAGTTGGGGGCAAAGTAACGATGTGTTTTGGAAGAGGTTCCAAGGTTGATAAGATCACCATCACATACTCCCTCTACCTTCGGGATTAGTGTTTAACCTAAATAAATGTTATTTGGTGTTTGCGTTGAGCATGAATATGATTGGATCATGTTTATTGCGATATAGTTATTCATTTAAGTTAGAGAATAATTGTTGTTCTGTTTACATGAATAAAACCTTCTATGGTCATACACCCAATGTAAATGGTTATTGAATCTTGATCGTAATGATACACATATTCATAAAATTGAAGCCAAAAGATGCAAAGTTAATAGTGATAGTGCAACTTATTTGTGGCACTGCCGTTTAGGTCATATTGGTGTAAAGCGCATGAAGAAACTCCATGCTGATGGGCTTTTGGAATCACTTAATGCTTGCGAACCATGCCTCATGGGCAAGATGACTAAAACTCCGTTCTCCGGAACAATGGAGCGAGCAACAAACTTGTTGGAAATAATACATACTGATGTATGCGGTCCGATGAGTGTTGATGCTCGCAGCGGGTATCGTTATTTTCTTACCTTCACAGATGATTTGAGCAGATATGGGTATATCTACTTGATGAAACATAAGTCTGAAACATTTGAAAAGTTCAAAGAATTTCAGAGTGAAGTGGAAAGTCATCGTAACAAGAAAATTAAGTTTCTACGATCTGATCGTGGATGTGAATATTTGAGTTGCGAGTTTGGTCTTCATTTGAAACAATGTGGAATAGTTTCGCAACTCGCGCCACCTGGAACACCACAACATAATGGTGTGTCCGAACGTCGTAACCGCACTTTATTAGATATGGTGCGATCTATGATGTCTACTACTGAGTTATCGCTATCGTTTTGGGGTTATGCTTTAGAGACGGCTGCATTAATGTTAAATAGGGCACCATCGAAATCCGTTGAGATGACACCTTATAAACTGTGGTTTGGCAAGAAACCCAAGTTGTCATTTCTTAAAGTTTGGGACTGCGATGCTTATGTGAAAAAAGCTTCAACCTAATAAGCTTGAACCCAAATCAGAGAAATGTGTCTTAATAGGATACCCAAAGGAGACTATTGGGTATACCTTCTATCACAGATCGAAAGGCAAGATATTCGTTGCTAAGAATGGACCCTTTCTAGAGAAGGAGTTTCTCTCGAAAGAAGTGAGTGGGAGGAAAGTATAACTTGATGAGGTAACTGTACCTGCTCCCTTATTGGAAAGTAGTTCATCACAGAAATCTGTTCCTATGATTCCTACACCAATTAGTGAGGAAGCTAATGACAATGATCATGTATCTTCAGATCAAATTACTACAGAACCTCGTAGGTCAACCAGAGTAAGATCCGCACCAGAGTGGTACGGTAATCCTGTTCTGGAAGTCATGTTACTTGACCATGGCGAACCTACGAACTATGAGGAAGCGATGATGAGCCCAGATTCCGCAAAATGGCTTGAGGCCATGAAATCTGAGATGGATCCATGTATGAGAACAAAGTGTGGACTTTGGTGGACTTTCCCGATGATCGGCAAACCATAGAGAATAAATGGATCTTCAAGAAGAAGACTGACACTGACAGTAATATTACTGTCTACAAAGCTCGACTTGTTGCGAAAGGTTTTCGACAAGTTCAAAGAGTTGACTACAATGAGACCTTCTCACCCGTAGCAATGCTTAAGTCCGTCCGAATCCTATTAGCAATTGCCGCATTTTATGATTATGAAATTTGGCAAATGGATATCAAAACTGCATTCCTTAATGGATATCTTAAAGAAGAGTTGTATATGATGCAACCAGAAGGTTTTGTTGATCCAAAAGGTGCTAACAAAGTGTGCAAGCTCCAGTGATCCATTTATGGACTGGTGCAAGCCTCTCAGAGTTGGAATATACGCTTTGATAGTGTAATCAAAGCATATGGTTTTATACCGACTTTTGGAGAAGCCTGTATTTACAAGAAAGTGAGTAGGAGCTCTGTAGCATTTCTGATATTATATGTGGATGACATATTGTTGATTGGAAATGATACTTAATTTTTGAATAGCATAAAAGGATACTTGAATACGAATTTTTCAATGAAAGACCTTGGCGAAGCTGCTTATATATTGGGCATCAAGATCTATAGAGATAGATCAAGACACTTAATTGGACTTTCACAAAGCACATACCTTGATAAAGTTTTGAAGAAGTTTAAAATAGATCAAGCAAAGAAAGGGTTCTTGCCTGTGTTACAAGGTGTGAAGTTGAGTCAGACTCAATGCCCGACCACTGTAGAAGATAGAGAGAAAGTGAAAAGTCATTCCCTATGCCTCAGTCATAGGTTCTATAAAGTATGCTATGTTGTGTACCAGACCTATTGTGTACCTCACCATGAGTTTGGCAAGAGGGTACAATAGTGATCCAGGAGTGGATCACTGAACAACGGTCAAAATTATCCTTAGTGGAATAAGGAAACGTTTCTCGGTTACAGAGGTGACAAAGAGTTTGTCGTAAAGAGTTACATCGATGCAAGCTTTGACACCGATCTGGATGAGTCTAAGTCTCAATCTAGATACATATTGAAAGTGGGAGCGATTAGTTAGAGTAGCTCCGTGCAAAGCATTGTAGACATAGAAATTTTTTCAAAATACATACAGCTCTGAATGTGGCAGACCCGTTGACTAAACTTCTCTCACAAGCAAAACATGATCACTCTTTGGGTGTTAATCACATAGGGATGTGAACTAGATTATTGACTCTAGTAAACCCTTTGGGTATTAGTCACATGGAGATGTGAACTAATCACATAAAGATGTGAACTATTGGTGTTAAATCACATGGCGATGTGAACTAGACTATTGACTCTAGTGCAAGTGGGAGACTGAAGGAAATATGCCCTAGAGACAATAATAAAGTTGTTATTTATATTTCCTTATATCATGATAAATGTTTATTATTCATGCTAGAATTGTATTAACAGGAAACTTAGTACATGTGTGAATACATAGACAAAACAGAGTGTCCCTAGTATGCCTCTACTTGACTAGCTCGTTAATCAAATATGGTTAAGTTTCCTGACCATAGCCATGTGTTGTCATTTGATGAACGGGATCAAATCATTAGAGAATGATGTGATGGAAAAGACCCATCCGTTAGCTTAGCATAAATGATCGTTTAGTTTGTTGCTATTGCTTTCGTCATAACTTATACATGTTCCTATGACTAGGAGATTATGCAACTCCCGAATACCGGAGGAACACTTAGTGTGCTATCAAATGTCGCAATGTAACTGGGTGACTATAAATATGCTCTACATGTGTCTCCAATGGTGTTTGTTGAGTTGGCATATATCGAGATTATGATTTGTCACTCCATGTATCGGAGAGATATCTCTGGGCCCTTCGGTAATGCACATCACTATAAGTCTTGCAAGCAATGTGACTAATGAGTTAGTTATGAGATATTGCATTACAGAACAGGTAAAGAGACTTGCCGGTAACGAGATTGAACTAGGTATTGAGATACCGACGATTGAATCTCGGGCAAGCACTATTGCAGGATGCTGCTAATGCGACACTACAATGAGAGACCCTTCGAGAAACTGTGTGCGATACCATAATCGCAAACAGTGCTGTATGAAAGCCGTCAGAAATGTATAAAACGTTTGTGATGACGGATGGATGAAACACGGTTCAGGTTTTAGCTGCGTGTGCGATGAAGGGCATATGGTTCAGTTCAATTAACTATTTGCGTTGAGGAGGAACAAAAGAAATGGGCAGCCAGATGAAGGCGTGTGCGATACACATCATACGGTTCACTCGGATGAACTGTTTGTGATTAGGCAACACAAAAGAAACGTGTAGCCAGATGAAGGTGTGTGCGATATACATCATACGGATCACTCAGATGAACTGTTTGTGATTAGGAAACACAAAAGAAACGGCCAGCCAGATCAAGGTGTGTGGGATATACGGCATGCGGTTCACTTGGATGAACTATTTGCGTTGACACAAGAGTACAGAAACGGTTCAACTTAACAAGCGTGTGTGTTGTGCGATGGGATTTTATGCGTTTCACTCGGCCCTTGTTGTCAGTGTGTGACCTCTGTGGCAACCATTCGTTCCCCAGGCGCCTCTTCGTGTACCTGATACGTCTCCAACGTATCTATAATTTTTGATTGTTCCATGCTATTATATTATCAACTTTGGATGTTTTATATGCATTTATATGCTATTTTATATGATTTTTGGGACTAACCTATTAACCTAGAGCCCAGTGCCAGTTTCTGTTTTTTTCCTTGTTTTAGAGTATCACAGAAGAGGAAAATCAAACGGAGTCCAATTGATCTGAAACTTCACGGAACTTATTTTTGGACCAGAAGAAGCCCACGGAGTATCGGAGATGGATCAGAAGAGTCCTGGGCTCCCCACGAGGGTGGGCGGCACTCCCACCCCCTGGGCGCGCCCCCTGCCTCGTGAACAGCCCGGAGATCCACCGACGTACTTCTTCCTCCTATATATATCCATATACCCTAAAAACTTCGGGGAGCACAATAGATCGGGAGTTCCGCCGCCAGAAGCCTCCGTAGCCACCGAAAACCAATCTAGACCTGTTCTGGCACCCTGCCGGGGGGGGGGGGAATCCCTCCCCGATGGCCATCTTCATCATCCCGACGCTCTCCATGACGAGGAGGGAGTAGTCCACCCTCGAGGCTGAGGGTATGTACCAATAGCTATGTGTTTGATCTCTCTCTCTCTCTCTGTCTCTCGTGTTCTTGAGGTGATACGATCTTTATGTATTGTGAGCTTTGCTATTATAGTTGGATCTTATGATGTTTCTTCCCCCTCTACTCTCTTGTAATGTATTGAGTTTTCCCTTTGAAGTTATCTTATCGGATTGAGTCTTTAAGGATTTGAGAACACTTGATGTATGTCTTGCGTGGGATACCCGTGGTGACAATGGGGTATTCTATTGATCCACTTGATGTATGGTTTCGTGATCAACTTGCGGGTTCCACCCATGAACCTATGCATAGGGGTTGGCAAACGTTTTCGTCTTGACTCTCCGGTAGAATCTTTGGGGCACTCTTCGAAGTTCTTTGTGTTGGTTTCAATAGATTAATATGAGATTGTGTGATGCATATCGTATAATCATACCAACAGATACTTGAGGTGACATTGGAGTATCTAGGTGACATTAGGGTTTTGGTTGATTTGTGTCTTAAGGTGAGATCGAACGGAAAGAATAGCTTTATGTTATTTTACTACGGACTCTTGAATAGATCGATCAGAAAGGATAACGTTGAGGTGGTTTCGCACCCTACCATAATCTCTTTGTTTGTTCTCCGCTATTAGTGACTTTGGACTGACTCTTTGTTGCATGTTGAGGGATAGTTATATAATCCAATTATGTTATTATTGTTGATGGAACTTGCACTAGTGAAAGTATGAACCCTAGGCCTTGTTTCAACGCATTGCAATACCGCTTGTGCTCACTTTTAGCATTAGTTACCTTGCTGTTTTTATATTTTCAGATTACAAAAACCTTTATATATCATCCATATTGCACTTGTATCACCATCTCTTCGCCGAACTAGTGCACCTATACAATTTACCATTGTATTGGGTGTGTTGGGGACACAAGAGACTCTTTGTTATTTGGTTGTAGGGTTGTTTGAGAGAGACCATCTTCATCCTACGCCTCCTACGGATTGATAAACTTAGGTCATCCACTTGAGGGAAATTTGCTACTGTCCTATAAACCTCTGCACTTCGAGGCCCAACAACGTCTACAAGAAGAAGGTTGTGTAGTAGACATCAAGCTATTTTCTGGCGCCGTTGCCGGGGAGGTTAGCGCTTGAAGGTATATCTTTAGATCTTGCAATCGAATCTTTTTGTTTCTTGTTTTAGCACTAGTTTAGTTTATAAAAGAAAACTACAAAAAAAATATGGAATTGAGTTTGCCTCATACGCTTCATCTTTTTAATATCTTTCGTGAGGATGATGGAAAAGAAAATTGTGCTCAAGTGCTAGAAGAAGAAGTCTATAAAATGTTTGGCACTAAGGGGCTGTTTGGTTCTAGGACTAGTATTGCCACACTTCACCACAAATTTTTGCCAAACTTGCCTAAGGTTAGTTCATCAAAATGAGAGCCACAAGTTGGCAAGCCTAAGGGAATCTTGCCACACTTTTTGTGTGTATGCCATGTGGGGCTCAAGTGTGGCTTGGCTAAGATGTGGCTTGAACCAAACACTCATCTAAGTTGGTCAAACTTGCCTAAACTTAGGTGTGGCAATCTTTGGCAAAGTTAGTCATGAACCAAACAACCCCTAAATCTTTGAATGATGAGCATGATTGCAATGTTGTTAGTATAAATTCCTTGAATATTCGTGATGCTAATGATATGCAAAGCCACAAGCTTTGGGAAGCTATGTTTGATGAAGATGATATTTTTTGTCCCCCAAGTTTTGATGAGCAAATTTATTATGATGAAAGCATGGCTCCTATTTATGATGATTATATTGATGAAAGTGGATTTGGAGAGGTCATGACTTTATTTTGTGATGAATCCACTATTTCAGAAGAGGTTCCAATTGATTATGAGAACAAAGTTGCTATCTATGATGATTATTGTGATGACTTGTATGCTATAAAGAATAATGATATCCATGAAACTTGTCATCATGATTTTAGTTTTCAATTGGATTATGTCTCACATGATAATTATTTTGTTAAGTTTGCTCCCACTATTATTCATGAGAAGAATTTTGCTTATGTGGAGAGCAATAAAATCTCTATGCTTGTAGATCATGAAAAGAATGCTTTCGGTGCTGGTTATATTGTTGAATTCATTCATGATGCTACTGAAAATTACTACGAGGGAGGAACATATGCTTGTAGGAATTGCAATAATATCAAGTTTCCTCTCTATGTGCTTAAAGTTTTGAAGTTATGCTTGTTTTGCCTTCCTATGCTAGTTGATTATTGTTCCCATAAGTTGTTTGTTCACAAAATCCCTATGCATAGGAAGTGGGTTAGACTTAAATGTGCTAGTCAGATTCTTCATGATGCTCTCTTTATGTTTCAACTCTTATCTTTTATGTGAGCATCATTGAAATCATCATGCCTAGCTAGGGGCGTTAAACGATAGCGCTTGTTGGGAGGCAACCCAATTTTATTTTTGTTCTTTGCTTCTTGTTCCTGTTTAGTAATAAATAATCCATATAGCCTCTGTTTAGATGTGGTTTTATGCTTTTACATACTGTTTGTGCCAAGTAGAACCTTTGGGAAGACTTGGGTGAAGTCTTTTTGATCTTGCTGTAAAAAAACAGAAACTTTAGCGCTCACGATATTTGCTGCCATTTTTTACTGGAGAGTTCTATTTAGTTAATTCTTTTTGAAGATGATTAATAGATAAATTCCTCACGTCCAGCAATTTATTTTAGAATTTTTGGGGTTCCAGAAGTATACGTTTGATCCAGATTACTACAGACTGTTCTGTTTTTGACAGATTCTGTTTTATATGTGTTGTTTGCTTATTTTGATGAATCTATGAGTAGTATCGGAGGGTATGAACCATAGAGAAGTTGGAATACAGTAGATATTACACCAATATAAATTTAGAATGAGTTCACAACAGTAACTAAGTGGTTATTTATTTTCTTATACTAACGGAGCTTACGAGTTTTCTGTTAAGTTTTGTGTTGTGAAGTTTTCATGGTTTGGGTAAAGATTCGATGGACTATGGAATAAGGAGTGGCAAGAGCCTAAGCTTGGGGATGCCCAAGGCACCCCAAGGCAATATTCAAGGACAACCAAGAGCCTAAGCTTGGGGATGCCCCGGAAGGAATCCTCTCTTTCGTCTTTGTTCATCGGTAACTTTACTTGGAGCTATATTTTTATTCGCCACATGATATGTGTTTTGCTTGGAGCGTCATTTTATTTTACTAGGAAATGTGCCCGTGCGTTGCAACGGGAGAAACAAATCTTTTCATGTGCCTAGCGGTGACCCATCCGTATTACCGCTTCTCCTCTTCACTATCGTCGCCAATGATAACCATGCTATCCACTTATTCACGATGAAAGTGTTCAATCCTATGGCAATAAGCACATACTCTGGAACGCCGCTTCGCGAGCCCTCCCTGCACCGACTTATAATTTTACTGACCTATTAATTATGATGATGGTGAGCGTTATGCTTATCTCATCTTTACTTGATGCATGCATCATCCCTGCATTGTATGCAATTGTTCTTTTACTCACGGTGTGCAATATATAATAGAGAGAATTACCATTGGCCAATTTGTATCAAATAACAAAGGCCTTACACGATCAAAGCTTGATGGCAACGGTTGGCAATTAATTAAAAAAAATCCACATATGGTTTCATACACCTTCTTCATCCTATCTAATCTAAATCATAAAATATCCACATCTGACCGCACTCTGGTACAAACAAAACACATCATGCAAGGTTAAAAATCAGGCTGCGGAGACATCGTAGAGACTTAAAAAAAAGGAAACTGAGAAAAGAAATTTTAAAAGGCTATTCAAAATACTAAAAACATAAGGCGTTATCACAGCCTATAGGGGCAGCCTCCATACGATGCAAGCCTTGGCGACGATTTCTCCAAGCTTAGCGTCCTTCTAGCTTTAGAGGCCGCCTCTAACAAATACACATGTTAATTGGTTCCACCTATAAGAAACCTGTGCCTTGCAACCGGTATAAAATAAATTTCATGGTTTGTGTCGTATTCAAGTGTTTACCTAGTGCAAAAACTACAAATCCATCTGGATCGAAACAAAGACATATATTGGCTTCAAGTAATGCCGTGAGATAGCTGTATTTGCTCCTGATAGACTTCAAGTTTTACATAGATGATTAGTGGTGTGAGTAATTAGTCTGTGAATATATTCAAAAGAAAATGATCATGCACATAATTAGATGTGGCATTACCAAGAAACACAAAGCAACGTGAAGTCTTAGCTCAAATTAGTTACCCCTAATAAAAGGTTACCCTAAAAAAAGAATGCTAAAAAGTGCATGCCAGCTATACATTTTAATGCACGTAATGATCAAGGAACTTGAGTAGCTCTCAGGTGTGTTACATGTTTGCTAGTATAATTCTCTCGATGCGTAGTGTGGTCTGCACATATTCAGCAATGCATAGATCCAGTTGATTGTCATGTCCGTAGTTTAAGTGCATGGATTATGACCAGTGATTCCCTAATTGCGTCTTCATCTTCAAGTTTCACAAGCTCACTCGATCTCAATGTCATTGCTGCTAGCTCAATATTCATGTGGTCTTGTGCAACCCTGGCCCGATGGACCGTACCTTGCCCAGCGGACCCTTTCTTCTTCGTGCCGTCGCGCTGTTGCCGGCCATAGCTGATAGCTCATTGCACATCCACAACCACCACCGCTGCCCTCTCTATAGCTCGTGCAGTGCGGCCGCATCGTCTACATGTTAGCATCACAACCACCGGCATGTCCACGCTCGGCCTGCAGCTCTGCCGCCGCGTCGTCTATATGTATGTCTCGGCGTCGTCTAGTCATCTGTGTCACCATAGCCGGCACCATGTACTTCGCTGCAGACGAGCCGCAAATTAAAGTCAACTCAACCTGCTCTGTCCTAGCACCGTTGTTGGCGCTGCCAGGAACGTCGTGCACCTTCAATGCGAAGACATCTCACCGGTGCAGATCCATCTACGGAGATCCAAATACGGCTGGAGAGAAGCCAGCGGGCGGTGGTGTCGTACGCTGCTGTACGCCATGTGTTCTTTCCTCGACGAAGCAACCATCCTCTTGATATAGGCTGGCAATCACAAAATAGACATTCGCCAGCGGCTTGGTTTTGTTTGGCAAGTGAAAAATAGAGATATAGTCTGGCCGGCCGGCTGCTTTGTTTAGTTTTAAGTTTCCTTTACATGTACGTCCCTGTTTTCTTTGTGCGTATGGCTTCCTTTGTACGTAATAGTGTACTAAATAATAAAAATAGTTAAACAGGACGAAACAAAACATAACCAAACCAAGAATATCTATTTCTTTTAATAGTAGGTATAGATTTTGTTTTGCTTGCTGTTTGAATAAAATACCAAGATCTGAAATTCTTAAATGTTAGAGAGTCTTTATATAGTTGTATAATTATTCGACTACTCATTGATATTCACTTATATCTTTCGGAGTAGTTTTTCATTTGCTCTAGTGCTTCACTTATATCCTTTTAGAGCCCGACGTTGGTTTTATTTTGAAGAAATAGATGAACTCTTATGCTTCACTTATATTATTTTGAGAGTCTTTAGAACAGCATGGTAATTTGCTTTGGTTATGAATTTAGTCCTAATATGATGGGCATCCAAGATTGGTATAATAAAAATTTTCATATAAAGTGCATTGAATACTATGAGAAGTTTGATGCTTGATAATCGTTTTGAGATATGAAGATGGTGATAGTAGAGTCATGGTAGTTGAGTGGTTATGAATTTGAGAAATACTTGTGTTAAAGTTTGTGATTCCCGTAGCTTGCACGTATGGTGAACCGTTATGTGATGAAGTAAGAGCATGATTTATTTATTGATTGTCTTCCTTATGAGTGGCGGTCTGGGACGAGTGATGGTCTTTTCCTACCAATCTATCCCCCTAGGAGCATGCGCGTAGTACTTTGTTTCGATAACTAATAGATTTTTGCAATAAGTATGTGAGTTCTTTATGACTAATGTTGAGTCCATGGATTATACGCACTCTCACCCTTCCACCATTGCTAGCCTCTCTAGTATCGCACAAGTTTCGCCAGTACCATAAAACCACCATATACCTTTCTCAAAACTGCCACCATACCTACCTATTATGGCATTTCGATAGCCATTCCGAGATATATTGCCATGCAACTTTCCACCATTCCGTTTGTTATGACACGCTTCATCATTGTCATATTGCTTTGCATGATCATGTAGTTGACATCGTATTTGTGGCAAAGCCACCTTTCATAATTCTTTCATACATGTCACTCATGAGTCATTGCACATCCCGGTACACCGCCGGAGGCATTCATATAGAGTCATATTTTGTTCTAAGTATCGAGTTGTAATTCTTGAGTTGTAAGTAAATAAAAGTGTGATGATCATCATTATTAGAGCATTGTCCCAAGTGAGGAAAGGATGATGGAGACTATGATTCCCCCATAAGTCGGGATGAGACTCCGGACAAAAAAATAAATAAATAAAAGAGGCCAAAGAAGCCCAAATAAAAAAGAGGCCATAAAAAGAGAAAAGGCCCAAATAAAAAACAAAAAAATGAGAGAAAAAGAGAGAAGGGGCAATGCTACTATCCTTTTACGACACTTGTGCTTCAAAGTAGACCATGATCTTCATGATAGAGAGTTCCTATGTTGTCACTTTCATATACTAGTGGGAATCTTTCATTATAGAACTTGGCTTGTATATTCCAATGATGGGCTTCCTCAAAATGCCCTAGGTCTTCGTGAGCAAGCGAGTTGGATGCACACCCACTTAGTTTCTTTTTAGCTTTCATACACTTATAGCTCTAGTGCATCCGTTGCATGGCAATCCATACTCACTCACATTGATATCTATTGATGGGCATCTCCATAGCCCGTTGATACGCCTAGTTGATATGAGACTATCTTCTCCTTTTTTGTCTTCTCCACAACCACCATTTTGTTCTACATATAGTGCTATGTCCATGGACCACGCTCATATATTGCCTGAAGATTGAAAAAGTCTGAGAACATCAAAAGTATGAAACAATTGCTTGGCTTGTCATCGGGGTTGTGCATGATTTAAATATTTTGTGTGGTGAAGATAGAGCATAGCCAGATTATATGATTTTGTAGGGATAACTTTCTTTGGCCATGTTATTTTGAAAAGACATGATTGCTTTGTTAGTATGCTTGAAGTATTATTGTTTTTATGTCAATATTAAACTTTTGTCTTAAATCTTATGGATCTGAATATTCTTGACACAACAAATAAGATTACATGGATAAATATGTTAGGTAGCATTCCACATCAAAAATTCTATTTTTATCATTTACCTACTCAAGGACGAGCAGGAATTAAGCTTGGGGATGCTGATACGTCTCCAACGTATCTATAATTTTTGATTGTTCCATGCTATTATATTATCAACTTTGGATGTTTTATATGCATTTATATGCTATTTTATATGATTTTTGGGACTAACCTATTAACCTAGAGCCCAGTGCCAGTTTCTGTTTTTTCCTTGTTTTAGAGTATCGCAGAAAAGAAAAATCAAACATAGTCCAATTGACCTGAAACTTCATGGAACTTATTTTTGGACCAGAAGAAGCCCACGGAGTATCGGAGATGGACCAGAAGTGTCCTGGGCTGGCCACGAGGGTGGGGGGCGCGCCCACCCCCTGGGAGCGCACCCTGCCTCGTGGACAGCCCGGAGATCCACCAACGTACTTCTTCCTCCTATATATATCCATATACCCTAAAAACTTCGGGGAGCACAATAGATCAGGAGTTCCATCTCCAGAAGCCTCCGTAGCCACCGAAAACCAATCTAGACCCGTTCTGGCACCCTGCCGGAGGGGGGAATCCCTCTTCCATGGCCATCTTCATCATCCTGGCGCTCTCAATGACGAGGAGGGGGTAGTCCACCCTCGGGGCTGAGGGTATGTACCAGTAGCTATGTGTTTGATCTTTCTCTCTCTCTCTCTCGTATCCTTGAGGTGATACGATCTTGATGTATTGCGAGCTTTGCTATTATAGTGGGATCTTATGATGTTTCTTCCCCCTCTACTCTCTTGTAATGGATTGAGTTTTCCCTTTGAAGTTATCTTATTAGATTGAGTCTTTAAGTATTTGAGAACACTTGATGTATGTCTTGCGTGGGATACCCGTGGTGACAATGGGGTATTCTATTGATCCACTTGATGTATGTTTTGGTGATCAACTTGCGGGTTCCGCCCATGAACCTATGCATAGGGGTTGGCACACGTTTTCGTCTTGACTCTCCGGTAGAATCTTTGGGGCACTCTTTGAAGTTCTTTGTGTTGGTTTCAATAGATGAATCTGAGATTGTGTGATGCATATCGTATAATCATACCCACGGATACTTGAGGTGACATTGGAGTATCTAGGTGACATTAGGGTTTTGGTTGATTTGTGTCTTAAGGTGTTATTCTAGTACGAAATCTATGATAGATCGAACGGAAAGAATAGCTTCATGTTATTTTACTACGGACTCTTGAATAGATCGATCAGAAAGGATAACTTTGAGGTGGTTTCATACCCTACCATAATCTCTTCTTTTGTTCTCCACTATTAGTGACTTTGGAGTGACTCTTTGTTGCATGTTGAGGGATAGTTATATGATCCAATTATGTTATTATTGTTGAGGGAACTTGCACTAGTGAAAGTATGAACCCCAGGCCTTGTTTCAACGCATTGAAATACCGTTTGTGCTCACTTTTATCATTAGTTACCTTGCTGTTTTATATTTTCAGATTACAAAAACCTTTATCTATCATCCATACTGCACTTGTATTACCATCTCTTCGCCGAACTAGTGCACCTATACAATTTACCATTGTATTGGGTGTGTTGGGGACACAAGAGACTCTTTGTTATTTGGTTGAGGGTTGTTTGAGAGAGACCATCTTCATCCTACGCCTCCTACGGATTGATAAACCTTAGGTCATCCACTTGAGGGAAATTTGCCACTGTCCTACAAACCTCAACACTTGGAGGCCCAACAACGTCTACAAGAAGAAGGTTGTGTAGTAGACATCAGTACCGTGGCAACTGTCCACCGACTCTTCGCCTTTCCCTCTCGATTTGGAACTGTTGTCGCATGCTAGCTCTTCCTCCCTCCTCCATTTGCCTTCACCCTTCCTTCTGCCATTGTTTGATCATCTTCTCCATGTAGGGAACAAGCCGGAAAGAACCCCGTTATTCTTGCCCCAATCTGAATGATGATGTGGTGGAGGAACTCATTGATCGGTGCGACGTGATCACCTCGGCTCGCATGGCAGGTTCATGACCATTCTTGACTCAACTAATAAAATCATTACAAGGAACCCAAGGGTTCAGGAGCGGTTTGATCTCCCCTATCTTCTCCGCCGTGACCTTGCTGACTGGCGCAAGGACAAGGGAAGCCTCGCCTTGTGTAAGTTGATGCCGCTTGATAATGATATGTATGATGTTAAGATGCCATCGGTTGAGGGCAAGGCTTGGGCAGGCGCAAATGGAGATTGGGTTGTTTATATCGGGTACAACTACGAGTAGGAACTTGTGAATGTGTACACTCATCACCGGGTTCGACTTCGAAAAATATCAGATGACTGTCCAGAGGTTGAGTACACTGGTATTCTACATGAGTTCAAATACGGTCATGCTGACTGTCATCTATGGAAGATAGCAATTTGTCGAGTTCCCAACCACTCTTGGGGTTATACGAATGCTTATGCTGTCGCTATCTTCGACAAACTTGTGCCGTCCTTCATGGTTCGACTCGATGGATATTGGTCAAAAATGAGTTTCTATACACGGATGAGTACTGTGATGCAATTCAATACGAGGGTCTTGTGTTTGCTGCCACCACTCGTGGCACTATTTTTGCATGGAATCCTCATGATTTTGGTATGTTTGTCTTCCACCGTAATTATAATTGTTTCATCCACATGCATGCGGGTTAGCTAGTTTCCCTTTACTAATTAACCTTCTTGTGTTTCCAAGGTCCTATGACCATTCCACCACCTATACTTGAAAATTTTATTCACGAGCTTGAGGACGAGCAGGTCCCCTATACTCAGTGGCGCCTGGCAACTTATTTCGATGGATCACCTCTTCTTGTCTGTATACGTGGCACTGCTAATGTTACTAAGGAAGCAGGTGTTGTCTTGTATGGTCGCACTCTCCGGACCTATTCCAACATCCGTTGCAGGGTATTCGGGATGGATACTGGTGTACTAGCGCCAAATCCTTCTCCCTGGTTCAGTATTGAAAGTCTTGGAGGAAACTTGCTCTTCCTTGGACAAAACTATCCAATGATGGTGGAAGGCGATCCAACTGCTGTTGACACAACATTACTACCATTTATGAAAAGCAACTGTATCTATACCTCGGACATTGTGGTGGTTCCCTACCATCGTCATGATATAGTAGGCCGCTTCAGCCTGGATGATCAGTCATGCGTTGGTCTCGTGATTGATAGTAGCTGGCCCTTCCTAGAGAATCACTTCTGGTCCAAAGCAAGCGTTTACAACGCCGACGAGTGGTTGAGCTGAAATTCATTTCATCGCTTTGTTATTTGTTGTGTGAGAAAAACTTTACTAGAATGTTTTGTTGGAAATGATCTATAATCCAACGTGTATCCTCGTTGTCGTTGTGGGTTGATGACTTGTTGTATGTAATCAATGGTACATTTGCATATGCGTCCATGAACTCATGCCTGCTAGTGGTGTCCATATGAATAGTGCTAGTGATTTTAGTTGCAAAAACTAGATAGTGCTAGTGATTTGTAGGTGCATATTTTGACAAATCGTAGTGTTACAAGGTTGACAAATGGCAATGTTACTAGATAAACAAATGTCAATCTTTCCAGTTTGAGAAATGGCAACATACCCAAAATGACAGATATGCAAATCTTACCCAATTGTTTGTACGTGGTTGCACATGGGTCATGCAAAACAACCGTTTGCATTGAAGGGATGCAGAAATCCTGTTCGACACATTTTCCCTTGGCTTCCTAGTGAAGCTGTCGGTTTGCATACGGGTGTTCTAACTAAAATGTTTGCGATGAGTGTTTTATATTTACAAACTGTTGACTTTTTTTCAAAAGAAAATCATTTGATAAGTCTGTACATTAAGAGAGAAAAACACAAGTTCGTTCAAACCATATATTTCATTCAGTCACACTGCGAATTTATATTCATATGATCGAGAATTCAAGATACAGTATTAAACCCCCAAAAAACTATTTCCGGCGGCGGCGGAGGCGGCGTGCCGCACCGTCGTTGTTGTCCTCCAGGACGCCATTGTTGAAGTATTCAAGGAAGCACAAAATGTTATTCACTTGTAAATCAAACATCATGCCGTCGCGCGATCGACGGGCGGGGCGCGGGAGGACGGCAACGGGTGCCGCTGAGAGGTAGCAGTCGACGGCAGCGTCCCATGCCGTTGAGGGTGGGGGGGGGCACGGGCACGGGCGCGACGGGTTCAGCCAAACACACGGGGACCGGCACCGCAGTGGGTGGAGGGGCGCGCACGGGCGCGGCAGATGCAGGAAAACGCACGAGGCCCGGTGATGAAGCTATGTACCTAGGGTAGGGTCATAGGCCTGACCTAGACGCCCTCCCCAAGGACATCACCCTAAAGCCAGAAGCATTCAATGGGTACCATCATCCACTCGACCAGAGACACTCCACTCGGAAGAATCAATGTCACTTGGCCGTCACAAAAATCACTCGACAAACATAAGATCTAAAGTCACTCAACACAACAATGGTCGGGCGTTTACTCATAGACTTAACTATCATTTATAGCACTTTAATATAGACGTTACCTGTAACGCTCTTTCTTTATGTACATTGAACCCCGTGTAATGGAGGGGAGCTGGGGTCCTGGTGCACTCTATATAAGCCACCGCCTCCTCTGGGACGGGGGTTCGCATCTTTTGTAAACTCACGCACACATACAATGAAGTCGACCGCCTCCGGGCACCGAGACGTAGGGCTGTTACTTCCTTTGCGAAGGGCCTGAACTCGTAAACTCGTGTGTACAACTACTCCATATCTAGGATCTTGCCTCCTCATACCTACCCCCCATTCTACTGTCAGTCTTAGATCGACGACAGTTGGCGCCCACCGTGGGGCCGGTGTCTTAGTAGTTTGTTGGAGAAGTTGCGATTTTTCCGATTCCCGTCATCATGGTTTCTGGCGGAGGATTGGCTGAAGGCCGCGAGATCCGTCTCGTCGCGCTCGTCTTCATCGCCGACGACTCCGTTTGGATCCACGAGGCTTCACTCGATGTCGAGGCACTCCCCGTCCGTGGGGCGACGCACTTCTGCGCATGCGTCCGCGACGTCCTTCTTCGGCAGCCATCGACTCAGTATCAAACGGCTCCTATGGCAACCTCGCTTCCCGTTGTTCGTCGGCGTCAGTGATCCGGTCGGTCGCGGCTTTAGCTGTGGGTGAGACATGCGGTGGCCCGCCAATCGGCCACCCCACAAATCGCGGCGATCGAGCCCGATGAGACTCTCTACGGCCTGTTCGATCTGTCGACTGGCTCCGTCGAGACTGCATCCGAGTGCGACAGCAGCGACCCCGCGGCGGAAGTCTTGATGGTCAATGGACCACGCAGTCCTCCAGGCTTCTCCCGTGAAGACGGTGGCGATGGCATCGGCGACCCATCACATGTCCACGAGGAGTACCTCCCCGAACCCCTCTCTTCGCAGTGGAGGGAAGATCTTCGCCGCCGTAATATGGATGCACTTCACACTCCTATCGTTGGAGAAACCCCCGAGGCCCAGGCCTTGGAGGAGGTGCGCCTGGCCAACTTGGCTGAGCGCACTTGATTGGAGAACCTCCAGCGCGCACTCGACGAGCGTGCTCGGCAACGGATTCCTGAGTCTAGTCGACAACAACTTTTTCCGCCTCCGACTCAGGTATACCGAACTCCGATCCAGAATCTCATAGCTGCAGCTCGAATAGCAGAGTCAATTCAACCTTCCCAGTAGCTTTACTCCGGGCGGCAGGAGAGCAGAATACAGCAGTATCTCAGTCGCGGAATAGGATTCATAGCAGATCTGTGGTGGTAGATACTGTTCAATCTGCTCATAGCCCAAGATCGCCTCCGCGGTGTGAGGGATGTGGGCACCGGCAAGATCAGTACAGGAACGGTGAGCAGTATGATCATCGACTCGACCACGATGACCGTCGTGAGTGCCCACGCCTCCTCCGAGGAGTGGGTCATACATGCCTCGGCGGCAAGATGACAGACGCCCCCACAACGGCGAACGAAGAATTCCAGTCGACCCCAGAGAGCCAGGCTTTGATGCAAGATCTATTCTCGTTCAAGGTCTGGTTGATAGGAACAGGGCTCACAAAGAAGGCCACGATAGGGATTATCCGACTGGAAGCAGGGTGAATGTTTTAGGACCCGAGTGTTTTAGCAAAGCCATCAGAGCAGCAGTGATTGCCCCCAACTTTAGGTTGGCGACTGGAGTCAGCAAGTTCACCGGCGAGTCCAAGCCAGCCACTTGGATTGAGGACTACAGAGTGGCTGTGCAGATTGGTGGTGCCAATGATGATATGGCCATGAAGCACCTTCCCTTGATTTTGTAGGGCTCAGCCAGAGCATGGTTGAATCAGTTGGCTCCCGGCAGCATATATAGTTGGGAGGAACTTGCTCGAGTGTTTGTTACAACCTTTGAAGGTACTTGCAAAAGGCCAGCAGGGTTGACATAATTACAGTCTTGTGTTCAGAAGCTGAATGAAACCTTGAGAGATCATATCCAGAGATGGATCACTTTGCACCACACAATGGAGAATGTGTCAGATCACCAAGCAGTTTGTGCCTTCAAGGAAGGAGTTAAGTACTGAGAGTTGAACCTGAAGTTCGGTCGGATAGGAGATATGTCCCTAAGACGAATGATGAGGATTGCCACAAAGTATGCCAATGGTGAAGAGGAATACCGACTCCGGAGTGGCAAGCACAAAACAGTCGCCCAAGAAACCGGAGGAGGGAATTCCAGTCGGAAACAGAAGCGAAAGGCCGAACCAGCTGCTCCTAGTGAAGCTTTAGTTTTTGCCCAAGGAAAGTTCAAAGGAAAGCCCAAAGGGCCCTAAACTCCCAAAAAAGTTAAGGATAAAGATGGGAATGATGTGTTGGATTTACCGTGCCATATTCATACCAAAAAAAATGAAGAGGGGAACATCATTTACACTAAACACACCACTCGACAGTGTCGTTTCCCGATCTAGCAGTTCCGAGAGAAACAACCCAAGGAGAAGGAAATGGAGTCAGATGGAGGCGGGGATAGGGAAGAAGATGATGATGGTTTTCCCAATGTCAATTCCACGCTGATGATTTTTGCTGATGTTGAAAGCAAAAGTCAGTTGAAAGTTATTAACAGAGAAGTAAACATGGTTGCTCCAGCAACAACCAGTTATCTGAAGTGGTCTCAGACTGCCATCACATTTGACCAGTCGGACCATCCAGCACATATAGCCAACCCTGGGGGGCAAACACTGGTGGCCGACCCAGTAGCTGAAGGCACTCGACTGACTAAAGTGCTGATGGATGGTGGCAGTGGCCTGAATATCCTTTATGCCGAAACCTTGAAGGGAAAGGGCATTCCGATGTCCAAGCTTAGTGAAAGCAACATGAGTTTCCATGGTGTTATACCTGGCAAGAAGGCTCAGTCACTCGGCTAGATCGCCCTTGATGTGGTTTTCGGTGATTCCAAGAATTACCGCAAGGAAAAGTTGGCATTTGAGGTAGTGGATTTCAAGAGTGCTTACCATGCTATTCTGGGTAGGCCCTCTTATGCACGTTTTATGGCTCGACCATGTTATGTGTATCTCAAATTGAAGATGCCTGGTCCTAGAGGAGTAATCACTGTCACTAGTAATCGGCAAAAGGCAGAAGAGTGCTTCCAAAAGGGCTCAAAAATTGCCGATGCACAAATGGCAGTAGTAGAACTGCAAGAATATCAGAAAAATGCAGATCCGAGTGATTTGCTGCGAGCCAAGAAGCCAGCCACAGATTCTGCATTTCAGTCGTCTGGTGAAACGAAGTCGATTCATATTCACCCGATCGATCCCAATGCTGCTCCGACCCATATCTCAACAACACTTGACAGCAAATAGGAAGAAGCGCTCATCCAGTTCCTCCGTGAGAACTGGGACATCTTTGCATGGAAACCTTCTGACATGCTGGGTGTACCCAGGGGACTGGCTAAGCATCGTTTGCGAGTCGACCCAAAAGTAAAACCAGTCAAGGAACATCTCCGACGGCCCTCCGTCCAGAAGAGAAAAGCAACTGGCGAGGAAGTGGCTCGGCTCCTGGCAGCTGGGTTCATCTGAGAGATTTACCACTCCGAGTGGCTCGCCAATGTTGTCATGGTCCCCAAGAAGGATGATTCACTTCACATGTGCATTGACTTCAAGCATATCAATCGGGCCTGCCGGAAAGATCATTTTCCTCTCCCCCACATTAACCAAATTGTCGACTCGACTACGGGGTGTGAGCGTTTGTCCTTTTTGGACGCCTATTCTGGGTACCATCAGATCCGACTGTATGGACCCGATGAGATAAAAACGGCTTTCATCACTCCATTCGGATGCTTCTGTTATGTCACTATGCCATTCGGCTTGAAGAACGCCGGAGCCATATTCATGAGGATGATCCAGAAGTGTTTGCTCACTCAAATCAGTCGGAATGTGGAAGCATACATGGATGACATTGTGGTCAAGTCACGTAAAGGTTCCGACCTGCTGGCTGACCTTGCTGAAACCTTTGCCAATCTCAGAAGATATGATATCAAGCTTAATCCATCGAAGTGCACATTCGGAGTTCCTGGCGGAAAGTTACTCGGTTTCCTCGTTTCCGAACAAGGGATCGACGCTAACCCAGAGAAAGTTGGTGCTATACTTCGGATGAAACACCCTGTGCGTGTGCACGATGTCCAGAAGCTTACTAGTTGTTTGGCCGCCTTGAGTCGATTCATTTCTCGCCTTGGTGAAAAGGCATTGCCTCTTTACCGACTGATGAAGAAGTCTGATAAGTTCGAGTGGACTCCCGAAGCTGATGCAGCGTTTGCAGAGCTCAAAGCCCTGCTTTCCACCTAGCCGGTGCTTGCTGCACCAATCAGCAAAGAGCCTTTACTACTTTATATTGCAGCCACTGGACAAGTTGTCAGTACAGTACTCATGGTCAAGCGGGAGGAAGAAGGAAAAACCTATAAAGTTCAGCGCCCAGTATATTATGTTTCTGAAGTTCTGACTCCGTCGAAGCAAAGATATCCACGTTATCAGAAGCTTGTTTATGGGATTTACATGACCACTTAGAAGGTTGCACACTATTTCTCTGATCATTCCATTACAGTCGTCAGCGACGCTCCATTATCAGAGATTCTGAACAACAGAGATGCAACTGGTCGAGTGGCAAAGTGGGCGATTGAACTCCTTCCCCTGGACATCAAATTCGAGGCAAAGAAAGTTATCAAGTCCCAAGCAATAGCTGACTTCCTCGCCGAGTGGATCGAATAGCAACTTCTGACCCAAATTCACTTGAAGCATTGGACCATGTTCTTCGATGGGTCCAAGATGCTGAATGGTTCCGGTGCTGGGGTGGTGTTGGTATCCCCCCCGTGGTGACAAACTTGGCTATGTTCTCCAGATTTTCTTTGACTCCTCCTACAATGAAGCTGAACATGAAGCACTTCTGTACGGGTTGCATATGGCCATTTCACTCGATGTCCGTCGCCTCATGGTCTATGGCGACTCGGATTTAGTGGTCAATCAGGTGATGAAGGAGTGGGACGTCAGAAGCCCAACTACGACTGGTTATTGCAATGCAGTGAGAAAGTTAGAAAAGAGGTTTGAGGGGTTAGAGCTCCATCACATCCCTCGACTGAAAAATCAAGCACCCGATGATCTGGCAAAGATAGGCTCCAAAAAGGAAGCCATTCCCAGCAATGTGTTCCTGGAGCATATCCATACACCTTCAGTTCAAGAAGATCCCTTCATTGAAGAGCGCCCGCAGCTGAAGAGTGCCACCGACCCGACTGAAATCGAGGTTCCAGCCGTAGTAGATTTGATTATGGAGGTTTTGGTCATTACTCCCGATTGGACAATACCATATATATATATATATATATCACGTACATTCTTAGAAAGGAACTCCCAGAGGATGAAGAAGAGGCTCGACAGATCATTCGTCGATCTAAAGCCTTTACTGTGATAAGAGGATATTTGTTTAGAGAAAGTGTAACTGGAGTTTGCTAGAAATGCATAACACCTGAAGAAGGTCGAGTGATCCTCAATGACATCCACTCGGGGACCTGTGGTCACCGTGCGTCCTCTCGGACCATTGTGGCCAAAGCATACCGAGCGGGATTTTACTGGCCACGGGCGAATGGCATGGCAAAAGAAATAGTCGACAAATGTGAAGGTTGCCAGTTTTACTCCAACATGTCTCACAAGCCCGCGTCGGCCCTGAAGACCATTCCACTCGCCTGGCCCTTTGCTGTTTGGGGATTGGACATGGTTGGACCTCTGAGGACTGGCAGGAGTGGATTCACTCATGTGCTTGTAGCAGTCGACAAGTTCACCAAGTGGATTGAAGCCAAGCCTATGAAGAACCTTGAAGCCAGTACTGTTGTCAGCTTCATCAGAGAGTTAACATTCAGATATGGTGTTCCACACAACATCATCACTAACAATGGGTCAAACTTTGATTGTGATGAGTTCTGTGCTTCCCAAGGTACTCGAGTCGACTATGCCTCAGTCGCCCACCCCCAGTCGAATGGGCAAGCTAAAAGAGCAAATGGATTGATTCTCAAAGGACTGAAACCCCAACTAGTGCATGACCTCAAACACGCAGCAGGAGCCTGGTTCGATGAACTTCCATCAGTATTGTTGGGATTGAGGACAACTCCCAATCGGTCGACTGGAAGAACCCCTTTTTTCTTGGTTTATGGAGCCGAAGCTGTACTTCCAAGTGACTTGCTCAATAATGCGCCCCGAGTCGAGCTTTTCTCAGAAGAAGAAGTAGAATAGGCACGGCAAGATGCGGTCGATCTCCTGGAAGAAGAAATAGAGATGGCCTTGATCCAATCAACTATCTATCAGCAAGACCCGTGTCGATTCCATGCCAGAAACGTGAGGGGTCGAGCATTTCAAGAGGGAGACTTGGTTCTTCGAGTGGATCAGCAGAAACCTCACAAGCTTGCTCCGGCCTGGGAAGGCCCCTTCGTTGTCACCAGAGTGCTCCACAATGGAGCATACCACCTCTACAACGTGGAGCACAAGAAAGATGAGTCGTGAGCTTGGAATGCGAAGCTGCTCCGTCCCTTTTATACTTAAGCACTCAGTCTATTGGGATGTAATAAGAAGCACCTTTGTAGTTTGTTTATCAAAGACCAGAGTTTTTACAGTCTTCTAAAATGATTGTCGATTGCTTACGCTTGTTTCTGAAATCCCCCAGTGGGTGGCTTAGTTGCGAATCCGTTTCGCCTAAGTTGAAAAAAATCCTACTGAGTGATGAGCAAGCCTCTCACTCGGGGGCTTAGCTGCAGTCCAGTACTTGCCTAAGTTGAAAAAATCCTACAGAGTGAGGAGGAAGCCTCTCACTCGGGGGCTTAGCTGCAGTCCAGTACTCACCTAAGTTTCAAAAATCCTACCGAGTGATGAGCAAGCCTCTCACTCGGGGGCTTAGCTGCAGTCCAGTACTCGCTTGTGTTGAAAAAATCCTACCGAGTGATGAGCAACCCTCTCACTCGGGGGCTTAGCTGCAGTCCAGTACTAGCCTAAGTTTCAAAAATCCTACCGAGTGATGAGCAAATGATGTAGGGTAGGAACCCTAGGGGGCCGATCTATCATGATAGGAGCGGATCCCGCGAAGAACACAAAGAACAAGGGGAGAAAACATGAGGGGGAAATCACAAAGGGGCACAAAGAGGAACACTCAAACCAACAAGATAGTCACACATGTGCTAGATCCTCGGATACATAGAACGATACATGGTCCACGGACAACTAAGGACGATACACGGTAACCGGTCTTCTCCGTGAGGAGGTCTTGATGTTCTTCCCTAAAGAGGGGTCTTGAATCCGCTTGGGGAATCTTCTCCGAGGAGGTGCGATCTTCGAGGAGAAGGTAACCAAGTGGATGAGCAATGCTCTCACACAAACATGAGCTATTTCTTTGCTAACCCTAAAACGTAGGTAGGAGAAGAGTATTTATAATCTAAGTGTCGAGAGGGGTACATGGGCCTCGGCCCAAGTCGCTGCGCGCAGGCAGGGCCGGAAGTTCCAGGCGAGACCGAAAGTTCCGGGCATTGGAGGTTTCGGGGAGGGTCCGGCCTAACCAGAGAGTTGGCGCGAGTGGAGCTGGGTTGGCATCCGGGGGCCGGAAGGTCCAGGCTGGCCGGAGGTTCCGGGTGCCGGAAGGTCCGGGACGGGTTCCGGGCTAACCATAGAGTTGGCACGCCTGGGCTGGTCGAAGACGTCGGAGGCCGGAAGCTCCAGGTCGGTCGGAGGGTCCGGGGGCCGGAAGTTCCGGGCTCTGGCCGGAGGTTCTGGGCGGTCCAGAGTGTTGACGCATGTCTCTTCTTCTTCAGCCCTCGGCTCCGTGTCTTGAGCGTTGTACCTGATCACACATAGCATCTTGGACTTAGGCAGTAGTCATGTCTCACTTGAAGAGGAGGGAAACTCAAGTAGGAGTGATGTCACCTCGGATTGAATAGCATGCGCCCTAGCCCTTGTGATGGGTCCACTTGGAGCTTGGGTAGTTGAGGTGGTGTCCATGGGGATGATCGTGGGATGCTTCACATCATCTCCCCTCCCTTGGGGAAGATCCGTCCTTGGATCAAATTCTTCATCACCATGGAAGGGAGAGAGATCTTTGACGTTGAAGATGTCGCTCACGTTGTACTTGTCATGCGGGAGGTCGATCTTGTAAGCATTTTTGTTGTAGCATGCAAGCACCTTGAAGGGGCCATCCGCTCGTGGCTGAAGCTTGGACTTGCGTTCTTGTGGAAAGCGGTCCTTGCGAAGGTGTAGCCACACGAGATCACCAATGCTGAAGACCATAGGTTTCTTGTTGAAGTTGAGCTTGGTCGCAAGGCGTTGAACTTGGCACTCGATGGTGCTTCTTGTATCTTCATGCACCTTCTTGAGATGTGTCACACGCGCACTTGCGTCCAGATTGATGCACTCTTGGAGTGGTAGAGGAAGAATGTCCAATGGTGACAATGGGTTGAATCTGTAGACGACCTCGAAGGGGGACTTTCAGGTTGTTGAGTGTCTTTCCCGATTGTAGGCGAACTCGGCGATAGGTAGGCACTCCTCCCATTCCTTGATGTTCTTCTTGATGAGTACTCGAAGTAGAGCGGAGAGTGTGCGGTTAGTCACCTCCGTTTGGCCGTCGGTTTGAGGATGGTAAGCCGTGGAGAAGAGTAGCTTCATTCCGAGCTTGGCGCTTAGGGTCTTCCAAAAGTAGCTAAGGAACTTGATGTCGCTGTCCGAGACGATAGTCTTAGGCACACCATGTAGACACAATATTTCCCTACAAAAGAGATTAGCAACATGTGAAGCATCGTCTATCTTGTCGCAAGGAATAAAATGTGCCATTTTTGAGAAACGGTCCACAACGACAAATATTGAATCTTTTCCATTTTGAGTCCTAGGCAAACCAAGTACAAAGTCCATGCTAATGTCTTCCCATGGTCGGTATGGAATTGGTAGAGGCATAAAGAGGCCATGAAATTGAGCTTTGGACTTAGCTTTGCGACATCTAGAGCATCGGTTGGTGAAACGATTGACGTCCCGAAACTTGATAGTCTCTAATGTAAGTCTCGACGAACTCGTCCAAATCAATACCGTCAGCGATCCGAGTCGTAGCAGCAATGAAAGTCTCCATGAAGGACTGGAAGTCGTTCCTTTTTGTGTTGGCGACCTTGATCGCCGCCAGCTTCTCTTCTCGAGCCTCTTTGCAGTGGACCCTGACCAGTGACAAAGCCACGTCGGCACCGCATCGGGCAGAGGACTTCTTCCATTCCTGCACTCGACCGGGGACCTCATTAAGCCGAGTCATTAGAGACTCGAGATCATTCTGAAGAGTTGCCCTTGGCCAGAGCGATGAGTCGATGCGTGAAATGTCCACCTTCAGACGGGCAAGATAACTTATAACACTGGCGACGCGGGATTCCAGTCGAAGCACGTTCATGGCAACCTCATCGCCGACTGGAGAAAGGATAGGGTCCAAGCCTGTCTCGATCCGTCCAGTCTCCTCTTCAAAGTTTTATCAGAATTCTACAGAGGCAAGGAGTTAATGAGTCGACTGGCCAGGACTAACTTGCAAGCAGTAAAACAGTCGGGTAAAAAGGGGATACCTTCGAGCATAAGAAATAGTTTTTTGGCGAGAGCTTTCAGATAAGCCTCCAAATCGTTCCTCCTATGAGTCATGCTTTCCAGCTGGTCGTTCAGAGCCACTTTATCTTTTTTTAGACGAGTCGCCTCTCGATTGGATTCAGTGAGAGACGACTTCAACTTGTTGATTTCCTCCTCTAGCGCTCTGTGATACGTCTCCAACGTATCTATAATTTTTGATTGTTCCATGCTATTATATTATCAACCTTGGATGTTTTATATGCATTTATATGCTATTTTATATGATTTTTGGGACTAACCTATTAATCTAGAGCCTAGTGCCAGTTTTTGTTTTTTCCCCATTTTAGAGTATCACAGAAAAGGAAAATCAAACGGAATGAAACCTTCAGAAAAGTTATTTTTGGAAAGAAAGCAGTACGGGAGACTTGGAGTGCACGTCAGGGGATCAACGAGGAGAGCACGAGGCAGGGTGGCGCGCCCACCCCCTGGGCGCGCCCTCCACCCTCGTGGGCCCCTCGTGGCTCCCCTGATGTATTTCTTCCGCCTATATATATATCCATATACCCTAAAACTATCGGGGAGCACAATAGATCAGGAGTTCCACTGCCAGAAGCCTCCGAAGCCACCGAAAACCAATCTAGACCCATTCCGGCACCCTGCCGGAGGGGGAATCCTTCTCCGGTGGCCATCTTCATCATCCCGGTGCTCTCCATGACGAGGAGGGAGTAGTTCTCCCTCGGTGCTGAGGGTATGTACCAGTAGCTATGTGCTTGATCTCTCTCTCTCTATCTCATGTTCTTGAGGTGATACGATCTTGATGTATCGCGAGCTTTGCTATTATAGTTGGATCTTATGATGTTTCTCCCCCTCTACTCTCTTGTAATGGATTGAGTTTTCCCTTTGAAGTTATCTTATCAGATTGAGTCTTTAAGGATTTGGGAACACTTGATGTATGCCTTGCATGGGATACCTGTGGTGACAATGGGGTATTCTATGATCCACTTGATGTATGTTTTGGTGATCAACTTGCGGGTTCCGTGACCTTGGGAATCTATGCATAGGGGTTGGCACACGTTTTCGTCTTAACTCTCCGGTAGAAACTTTGGGGCACTCTTTGAGGTTCTTTGTGTTGGTTTGAATAGATGAATCTGAGGTTGTGTGATGCATATCATATAATCATAATCATGGATACTTGAGGTGACATTGGAGTATCTAGGTGACATTGGAGTATCTAGGTGACATTAGGGTTTTGGTTGATTTGTGTCTTAAGGTGTTATTCTAGTACGAACTCTAGGGCTGTTTGTGACACTTATAGGAATAGCCCAACGGATTGATTGGAAAGAATAACTTTGAGGTGGTTTCGTACCCTACCATAATCTCTTCATTTGTTCTCCGCTATTAGTGACTTTGGAGTGACTCTTTGTTGCATGTTGAGGGATAGTTATGTGATCCAATTATGTTATTATTGTTGAGAGAACTTTCACTAGTGAAAGTATGAACCCTAGGCCTTGTTTCAATGCATTGCAATACCGTTTGTGCTCACTTTTATCATTAGTTACCTTTCTCATTTATATTTTCAGATTGGAAAAACCATTATCTACTATCCATATACCACTTGTATCACCATCTCTTCGCCGAACTAGTGCACCTATACAATTTACCACAGTATTGGTGTGTTGGGGACACAAGAGACTCTTTGTTATTTGGTTGCAGGGTTGCTTGAGAGAGACCATCTTCATCCTACGCCTCCTACGGATTGGTAAACCTTAGGTCATCCACATGAGGGAAATTTGCTACTGTCCTACAAACCTCTGCACTTGGAGGCCCAACAACGTCTACAAGAAGAATGTTGTGTAGTAGACATCAAACTCTTTTCTGGCGCCATTGCTGGGGAGGTTAGCGCGTGAAGGTATATCTTTAGACCTTGCAATTGAATCTTTTTGTTTCTTGTTTTAGCACTAGTTTAGTTTATAAAACAAAACTACAAAAAAAATATGGAATTGAGTTTGCCTCATACGCTTCATCTTTTTAATACCTTTCATGAGTATGATGGAAAGGAAAATTGTGCCAAAGTGTGAGAAGAAGAATGCATTGAAATGTTTGGCACTAAATATTTGAATGATGAGCATGATTGCAATGTTGTTAGTATGAATTCCTTGAATATCCATGATACTAATGATATGCAAAGCCACAAGATTGGGGATGCTATGTTTGATGAAGATGATATTTTTTGTCCCCCAAATTTTGATGAGCAAATTTATTATGATGATAGCATGCCTCCTATTTATGATGGTTATATTGAAGAAAGTGGATTTGGAGAGGTCATGACTTTATTTAGTAATGATTCCACTATTTCGGAAGAGGTTCCAATTGATTATGAGAACAAAGTTGCTATCTATGATGATTATTGTGATGACTTGTATGCTATTAAAAATAATGATAACCATGAAATTTGTCATCATGATTTTAGTTTTCAATTGGATTATGCCTCACATGATAATTACTTTGTTGAGTTTGCTCCCACTATTATTCATGAAAATAATTTTGCTTATGTGGAGAGTAGTAAATTTTCTATGCTTGTAGATCATGAAAAGAATGCTCTATGTGATGGTTATATTGTCGAATTCATTCATGATGCTACTGAAAATTATTATGAGGGAGGAATATATGCTTGTAGGAATTGCAATAATATCAAGTTTCCTCTCTATGTGCTTAAAATTTTGAAGTTATCATTGTTTTACCTTCCTATGCAAGTTGATTCTTGTTCCCACAAGTTGTTTGCTCACAAAATCCCTATGCATAGGAAGTGGGTTAGATTTAATGTGCTAGTCATATTCTTCATGATGCTCTCTTTATGTTACAATTCTTATCTTTTATGTGAGCATCGTTGAAATCATCATGCCTAGCTAGGGGCGTTAAACGATAGCGCTTGTTGGGAGGCAACCCAATCTTATTCTTGTTATTTGATTTTTGTTCCAGTTTAGTAATAAATAAATTATCTAGCCTCTGTTTTGGCTGTGTTTTTTGTGTTTAATTAGTGTTTGTGGCAAGTAGAACCGTTGGGAAGACTTGGGGAAAGTCTTGTTGATCTTGCTGTAAAAAAACAGAAACTTTAGCGCTCACGAGAATTGCTGCCATTATTTATTGGAGAGTGATATTTAGTTTATTATTTTTGAAGATGATTAATAGATAAATTCCTCACGTCCAGGCATTTATTTTAGAATTTTTGGGGTTCCAGAAGTTTGCGTTAGTTACAGATTACTTCAGACTGTTCTGTTTTTGACAGATTCTGTTTTTCATGTGTTATTTGCTTATTTTGATGAATCTATGGCTAGTAAAAGATTTTATAAACCATAGATAAGTTGGAATACAGTAGGTTTAACACCAATATAAATAAAGAATGAGTACATTACAGTACCTTGAAGTGGTGATTTATTTTCTTATACTAACGGAGCTTACGAGTTTTCTATTAAGTTTTGTGTTGTGAAGTTTTCATGTTTTGGGTGAAGATTCGATGGACTATGGAATAAGGAGTGGCAAGAGCCTAAGCTTGGGGATGCCCAAGGAACCCCATGGTAATATTAAAGGACAATGAAAAGCCTAAGCTTGGGGATGCCTCAGAAGTCATCCCCTCTTTCGTCTTCGTTCATCGGTAACTTTACTTGGAGCTATATTTTTATTTACCGCATGATATGTGTTTTGCTTGGAGCGTCATTTTATTTTCTTTCGTTTTGATTTCTGTTTGAATAAAGTATCCAGATCTGAAATTATTTAATGTTAGAGAGTCTTCACATAGTTGCATAATTATTCGACTACTCATTGATCTTCACTTGTATCTTTTGGAGTAGTTTGTCATTTGCTCTAGTGCTTCACTTATATCCTTCTAGAGCATGGTGGTGGTTTTATTTAGAAGAAATAGATGAACTCTCATACATCACTTATATTATTTTGAGAGTCCTAAAAAGCATGGTAATTTGCTTTGGTTATGAATTTAGTCCTAATATGATGGGCATCAAAGAGGAATATAATAAAAACTTGCATATGAAGTGCATTGAATACTATGAGAAGTTTGATACTTGATAATTGTTTTGAGATATGGAGATGGTGATATTAGAGTCATGCTAGTTAAGTAGTTGTGACTTTGAGAAATTCTTGTGTTAAAGTTTGTGATTCCCGTAGCATGCACGTATGGTGAACCGTTATGTTAAGAAGTCGGAGCATGATGTATTTATTGATTGTCCTCCTTATGAGTGGCGGTCGGGGACGAGCGATGGTCTTTTCCTACCAATCTATCCCCCTAGGAGCATGCGCATGGTACTTTGCTTCGATAACTAATAGATTTTTGCAATAAGTATGTGAGTTCTTTATGACTAATGTTGAGTCCATGGATTATACGCACTCTCACCCTTCCACCATTGCTAGCCTCTCTAATATCGCGCACCTTTAGCCGGTATCATAAACCCACCATATACCTTCCTCAAAACAGCCACCATACCTACCTATTATGGCATTTCCATAGCCATTCAGATGTATATTGCCATGCAACTTTCCACCGTTCCGTTTACTATGACAGGCTCCATCATTGTCATATTGCTTTGCATGATCATGTAGTTGACATTGTATTTGTGGCAAAGCCACGGTTCATAATTCTTTCATACATGTCACTCATGAGTCATTGCACATCCCGGTACACTGCCGGAGCCATTCATATAGAGTCATACTTTGTTCTAGTATCGAGTTGTAATCATTGAGTTGTAAATAAATAGAAGTGTGATGATCATCATTAATAGAGCATTGACCCAAAAAAGGCAAAAAAAGGAAAGGTCAAATAAAGAATAATAAAAAAGGGACAATGCCACTATCCTTTTTTCCACACTTGTGCTTCAAAGTAGCATCATGATCTTCATGATAGAGAGTCTCTTGTTTTGTCACTTTCATATACTAGTGGGAAATTTTCATTATAGAACTTGGCTTGTATATTCCAACAATGGGCCTCCTCAAGTGCCCTAGGTCTTTGTGAGCAAGCAAGTTGGATGCACACCCACTTAGTTTTTTTTGTTGAGCTTTCATACATTTATAGCTCTAGTGCATCCGTTGCATGGCAATCCCTACTCACTCACATTGATATCTATTAATGGGCATCTCCATTGTCCGTTGATACGCCTAGTTGATGTGAGACTATCTTCTCCTTTTTGTCTTCTCCACAACCACCATTATATTCCTCCTATAGTGCTATGTCCATGGCTCACGCTCATGTATTGCGTGAAGATTGAAAAAGTATGAGAACATCAAAAGTATGAAACAATTGCTTGGCTTGTCATCGGGGTTGTGCATGATTTAAATACTTTGTGTGGTGAAGATGGAGCATAGCCTGACTATATGATTTTGTAGGGATAGCTTTCTTTGGCCATGTTATTTTGAGAAGACATGATTGCTTTGTTAGTATGCTTGAAGTATTATTATTTTTATGTCAATATTAAACTTTTGTCTTGAATCATATGGATCTGAATATTCTTGCCACAATAAAGACAACTACATGGATAAATATGTTAGGTAGTATTCCACATCAAAAATTCTGTTTTTATCATTTACCTACTCGAGGACGAGCAGGAATTAAACTTGGGGATGCTGATACGTCTCCAACGTATCTATAATATTTGATTGTTCGATGCTATTATATTATCAACCTTGGATGTTTTATATGCATTTATATGCTATTTTATATGATTTTTGGGACTAACCTATTAACCTAGAGCCCAGTGCCAGTTTCTTTTTTTCCTTGTTTTAGAGTATCGCAGAAAAGGAAAATCAAACGGAGTCCAAACGGAATGAAACCTTTGGAAAACTTATTTTTGGAAAGAAAGAAATACGGGAGACTTGGAGTGCACGTCAGGGGATCAACGAGGAGAGCACGAGGCAGGGGGGCGCGCCCTCCACCCTCGTGGGCACCTCGTGGCTCCCCTGATGTATTTCTTCCGCCTATATATATCCATATACCCTAAAACTATCGGGGAGCACAATAGATCGGGAGTTCCACCGCCAGATGCCTCCGTAGCCACCGAAAACCAATCTAGACCCGTTCCGGCGCCCTGCCAGAGGGCGAATCCTTCTCCGGTGGCCATCTTCATCATCCCGATGCTCTCCGTGACGAGGAGGGAGTAGTTCTCCCTCGGGGCTAAGGGTATGTACCAATAGCTATGTGTTTGATCTCTCTCTCTCTCTCTCTCTCTCTCTCTCTCTCTCTCTTTTTCTTGAGGTGATACGATCTTGATGTATCGCGAGCTTTGCTATTATAGTTGGATCTTATGATGTTTCTCCCTCTCTACTCGCTTGTAATGGATTGAGTTTTCCCTTTGAAGTTATCTTATCGGATTGAGTCTTTAAGGATTTGAGAACACTTGATGTATGTCTTGCGTGGGATACCTATGGTGACAATGGGGTATTCTATGATCCACTTGATGTATGTTTTGGTGATGAACTTGCGGATGGCACACGTTTGCTATTCCGTGACCTTGGGAATCTATGCATAGGGGATGGCACACGTTTTCATCTTAACTCTCCGGTAGAAACTTTGGGGCACTCTTTGAGGTTCTTTGTATTGGTTTGAATAGATGAATCTGAGGTTGTGTGATGCATATCATATAATCATACCCACGGATACTTGAGTTTACATTGGAGTATCTAGGTGGCATTAGGGTTTTGGTTGATTTGTGTCTTAAGGTGTTATTCTAGTACGAATTCTTGATTTGGCACGATCTTGATGTATCGCGAGCTTTGCTATTATAGTTGGATCCTATGATGTTTTCTCCCCCCTCTACTCTCTTGTAATGGATTGAGTTTTCCCTTTGAAGTTATCTTATCGGATTGAGTCCTTAAGGATTTGGGAACACTTGATGTATGCCCTGCATGGGATACCTGTGGTGACAATGGGGTATTCTATGATCCACTTGATGTATGTTTTGGTGATCAACTTGCGGGTTCCGTGACCTTGGGAATCTATGCATAGGGGTTGGCACACGTTTTCGTCTTGACTCTCCGGTAAAAACTTTGGGGCACTCTTTGAGGTTCTTTGTGTTGGTTTGAATAGATGAATCTGAGATTGTGTGATGCATATCGTATAATCATAATCATGGATACTTGAGGTGACATTGGAGTATCTAGGTGACATTAGGGTTTTGGTTGATTTGTGTCTTAAGGTGTTATTCTAGTACGAACTCTAGGGCTGTTTGTGACACTTATAGGAATAGCCCAACGGATTGATTGGAAAGAATAACTTTGAGGTGGTTTCGTACCCTACCATAATCTCTTCGTTTGTTCTCCGCTATTAGTGACTTTGGAGTGACTCTTTGTTGCATGTTGAGGGATAGTTATGTGATCCAATTATGTTATTATTGTTGAGAGACCTTGCACTAGTGAAAGTATGAACCCTAGGCCTTGTTTCAATGCATTGCAATACCGTTTGTGCTCACTTTTATCATTAGTTACCTTGCTTTTTTTTATATTTTCAGATTACAAAAACCATTATCTACTATCCATATACCACTTGTATCACCATCTCTTCGCCGAACTAGTGCACCTATACAATTTACCATTGTATTGGGTGTGTTGCAGACACAAGAGACTCTTTGTTATTTGGTTGCAGGGTTGCTTGAGAGAGACCATCTTCATCCCACATCTCCTACGGATTGATAAACCTTAGGTCATCCACTTGAGGGAAATTTGCTACTGTCCTACAAACCTCTGCACTTGGAGGCCCAACAACGTCTACAAGAAGAAGGTTGTGTAGTAGACATCACTTCGACCGAAAGCCAGTTTCTGGTCAGCAAGGGCAGTCTTCTCCTGATCCTCCTTCTGGGTAGCTACAAGGTCCAAGTCCTTCTTCTCCACGGCCAGCCTCATTTTCTCTGCAAAATACACATCTAGATCAAACAGAAGAACGAAGAGATAACTTGAAGGATGGTCAAGATAAGCAGTCAACATGCCGTTATCTTCCGTACCAGCGACTTCATCTTGAGCCTTCTTTAAGTTCTGCTGAGCCAACTCCAGGTCAAGGTTGAGTTGCCTCTGCTTTTCCTCAAATTCGGCGAACTTGGAGATAAGCATACAAGATTTCTACAGTGAGCAAAGGACATATCAATCGACAAGATCAAAGATTATTTACTTCTGAGTGAATAGAACTTCAAGACTACTCATACCCCAATCGACTGCCAACAGTCGACTGCGGTCTTGGGGACTACACCCAGTGGGTGCACTTAGCGTGCCCCCACTGGTTCGGATCCCACTCGGCTGGTCCACCCAGACCGAGTATAAAAAAAGGGGAGAGAAAGAAGTGCTCACACCCCAACCGACTGCCAGTAGTCGACTGCTGTCGATGTCAAAACCGGCGGATCTCGGGTAGGGGGTCCCGAACTGTGCATCTAAGGTGGATGGTAATAGGAGGCAGGGAACACGATGTTTTACCCATGTTCGGGCCCTCTTGATGGAGGTAAAACCCTACATCCTGCTTGATTTATTCTTGATAATATGAGTATTACAAGAGTTGATCTACCATGAGATCGGAGAGGCTAAACCCTAGAAGCTAGCCTATGGTATGATTGTATGTTCTCCTACGGACTAAAACCCTCCGGTTTATATAGACACCGGAAGGGGCTAGGGTTACACAAGGTCGGTTACAAAGGAGGAGATATACATATCCGTATTGCCTAGCTTGCCTTCCACGCCAAGTAGAGTCCTATCCGGACACCAGACGAAGTCTTCAATCTTGTATCTTCATAGTCCAACAGTCCGGCCAAAGGATATAGTCCGGCTGTCCGGAGACCCCCTAATCCAGGACTCCCTCAGTAGCCCCTGAACCAGGCTTCAATGACGATGAGTCCGGCGCGCAGTGTTGTCTTCGGCATTGCAAGGCGGGTTCTTCTCCATCTTTCGAATGTTTGTAAAGCAGTGTTCGGTCCCATAAATGTTTGGACCTCTTGGCTTCTGTGCCCAATAAGGGCTATCTCCCACGCATCGAATGAATACGAGGCGCCAGGGTGTTTTTACATTAGCCCCCCTAGCCAGATAAATAAATTGTCTACTAAAGGGATGGGGATTCCTAGATCCCATCCATACCATCCTCCCCAACGAGAATCCATCAGAGCGCGTTTCGAAAAGATCCATCCCAGCATGGCCAACCTCCGCTGCTCCTCCTCCCCCCCGTAGCCCTAAGCCCGGTGATTGGGCGAGGTGTTCAGTCCCGCAGAGTCGATTAGTCGAACTGCAGACTAAGGAATTTCTCCCTCCAGCGTATATGGTGCCCGTTCGAGCCGGGCTTGCCACCTACAATGGCGGGGAGCAAGCGGAGAGCCTTCCCTGTACCTCTATGGGGGAACGGATCTGCCTTGTTCCTTATTTTTCAAGGGGACTCGGATTTCCAATTCATCCATTCCTCCGCGGGCTCCTGGAGTTCTACGGCCTCCAATTACACAATTTCATCCCTGCCTCCATTCTACATATCGCCGGCTATGTTGCTCTTTGCGAGTTGTTCCTGGGCTGCGAGGCTCACTTCGAGCTGTGGAAAAGGCTATTTTGCCTCGTCCGAAGCCGAAATATGGCGCATCGCTGGTACCGGATACCTGTCCGGTACCCCGAAGAAGTCGTCCGAAGACTGGCCTTTAGAATGGTTTTATATGGAGGACATTCCCCTCCCGAACCCTATTCGACGGGGTCTTCCTGAGTTCAACAATGCTCTTCTGAAGAAACGCCGAAGTTGGCGCCCACGGAGCCCCCAGGTGGAAGACAATGGAGATGTCCTCTATCTGACGAACCGGATTAAAACATTGGCTCAATCAGGATTGACAGTAATCGAAGTTATGTCGATTTGCATAATGCGGGGAGTGCAACCACTTCAATATCGTGGGCACCCCTTGTGGTGTTTTAACGGGGCGGATGATGCCACCCGCTACGGGCGTAAGGGTCCGGACAATGCTGCCTCTTTAGCAAAAATTCTGTCCGAATTGTTCAAGGGAGAGGAAGAGGAGTTCACCCGCATCAAGCCACGGATTGGATTCTCCATGTACAATCCTCCAAGTTGGGTAAGTTATATCTCCTTACTCCCATTTTTCCCGCATTCTTTGTCGTAAGTATTCACCTTGCCACTTTGTGGCAGGAACTGCGAAAAGCCATAAAGGAGGTCAGCAGCCCTTCTCCACAACCAGAGGTCCCTGACCAGGCCCTCAAATCCGGACTTGAAGAAGATTCGGTTATATTCGTGGAGCTGATAGACCGGCAGTTCTATCAGTTAAGCTGCAATGATGCCATGGTGGCCATTACGGCCGACTATCCCGGACTGCTCCCTGCATCGCACGTAAGAAAAACCAAAAATCCCAACTCCAAAAACTAGGATCCCCTTTTAGACACTTCACCCACCATATACATATGGCATTTTTACAGGGAAGGCATTCGGGACGCCCTACCGAACCCGCAGCAACTCCCCAACAAGAGGCACTGAGGCCGGGTAGGCCAAAAAGGAAGGCGATCAGGACGGAGACACCGGCGCGAAGGTATAACAAAAACCCCGCTCCATGGTTGTCGTCTTCCTCGAAATGTAATGACGCCCGTGTTTCTTTAACAGAAAAAACGCTCGCCGGAACATGTCCGACGATGTTGCTAATCACGCTTCCACCAATCGGGCGCCAGGACCGGACATAGAGGCGGAAGCCGATATGTGGCGGGCGCCGGATAATCCCGCTACAGAGGATGCGGATAGATTATCCGCTACAAACTCAGAAGTGGAAAGCGCCATGAATCATAGGCGCCGCCGGGCCGTACTCCGTGACGCTTGTTTCTCACCAGAGGCATTTGATGCCTTCAATTCTGGAGAGGCGTACCTCCGTGCTGCTCAAGATGGTCTAGCTAGAGCCACGGATTAGTATGTAAAGGATGTACGGGTAAGTAAATTTGACGATTTATATGTATCAGTAGCCCCTGAGACTTCAACAGTTAGCAGAACTGATTTAAGGATCATCTTTATTGTGTAGGTTCTTACAGAGAAGAATACTAGGCTGTCACAGGAGCTGGAGGAATGCAAGACCCAACTACGGGCCGCTGTTGCCGCATTGCAGGAACCGAAAAAGTCTCCCGCTGGTAACATTTACTTTAAAGAATGATGGTTACCATATAGTGTGCGGCGTGGCTGTAGATCTAATAATAGATGTTGCAGATGAATCTGGAGAAAATCCGGAGGACCAGCATGTCGTGCGACAGCTAGAGGCTGGCAAACGCGTGCTGACTGAGGTTAGGCGGGAGAAAAACAATCTCCAAGAAGCCAATATCAAGCTGAGCGTGGAACTAAAAGACGTTCGAGCCCAGCTTCTAGACTCCAAGAAGGAGAATAAGCGGCTTCGGCGCGGTATTTTCAGTAAGTGCTTGAATGAATCCTTTTGAAGGAGTTCGGCGAAGAAGCCGACTAACAGCGTTATGTCTGTAGGTATGCTGACGGGTCGTCCCGCGGAGGAAATGCCCGGGTCTGCGGGTGATCTTCTATCCGAGCTCTCACATCTGCACGAACAAGTTCGGCAGGTGATGCAAGGTGTTGCCCAGGCCTTGTGGCCATCCGCCTCCCTGCCAGAAGGTGTTGCATAGCTTATGGAGAAGCTCAAGGGAGCACGGCGGTGCTTCTGACTATGGAAGATATCGGCTTGCCGACAAGGTGCCAGAGAAGCCTGGGCCATGGTGAAGACGCGGTATTCCAAGGCTGACCCAAATCACATGGCCGAGGTCGGACCTGTGGAGCCCGACGGAAAAGAGATCCCCGTTAGCTTAGTTTATGGGCAAGTAGAATTTGCCGCAAAATATTCCCAACGGGATTGTAGGCTAGACCGCCTGTTGGATGGTATAGAAGAGAAATTTAGTTAGTCTGCATGACTATGTAATTAAAGTGACATGTATAATGCCTTCTAGCCGGATTGTAGATCATTTGTCATGGCAGACCTTTTCGCTTCAACCTCAGGACCCGATAGTCCGGAGTGTATCCGAATACCCTCTCAGTTATATAAGAATCGGGGTATGCATGGAGACCAGGCATAGGGGTCATTAGTTCTTGAACAGACAAGTGCCCAACTAGTTATGTTATATTACATGGGTAGTAAGAAACCTCTTCCAGTGAGAATAGTTCCGTTAAGGGTTCCTTTCCCTGGGTAAGCATGCCCTAAAGTGCATGTTCGGACTGCGATAAACGCAGGAAAAACATCTGGGGGCAGATATGGAAAATAAATGAAAATCATCTTTTTTTCACCGACCGAATATTCCCTTAAGAATGCTAGCTTTCGGCTTCACCCAGTCTGTGGTACACATCCGGCTGACCCGGCAGTAACAATCGCAGAGGTGCTCCCCTTATGCCCTAGCCGAATTAACAGGAACGTAGGGCATAAATACAAGAGCCAGGCAACCCAGCTTGGCCAAAACATAAGTCATATCGATGCATATAATGGCGAAAAAAGCCCCCATGTATGATGAGCGCGGCTAGTGCATCTATAATGTGCAAGCGAGGCACAAGTTGGCCTTTGAAGGCCTAAAGAAGGAATAAAAGAAAGAGAGAAAGAAAAACAAGGCAGAGAATGTATATGCAAAAAATGGACAGAGGAAGGAGACGAACATAGAGTCCGCCGCTAGGCGTAGAATCTTCGGAGCCTGGCCGCGTTCCATGGGTTCAGCTCGAGTCGATTAGTCGATGCATCCCGCAGTCGGTACGCTCCACCGGTCAGCACTTGGTCAATAATGAAGGGAACTTCCCATTTGGGCTCGAGCTTGTTCCCTTTCTTTTCCAGCAGGCGTAGAACTAGTTCGCCAACATTATAAGTTTTGGCCCGTACTTCTCTTCTTTGGTATCTGCGAGCCTGTTGCTGATAAAATGCGGAACGGGCTTTTGCTACGTCGCGCTCCTCCTCCAGGGTGTCCAGACTGTCCTGCCGATCGAGCTTGGCTTCTCTTTCTTCGTACATGCGCACTCGAGGTGAGTCATGAGTTATGTCACAGGGCAAGACTGCCTCTGCACCGTACAGCATAAAGAAAGGTGTATATCCGGTACTACGATTCGGCGTGGTCCGCAACCCCCAGAGTACGGAGTCAAGCTCCTCTACCCAGTGCGTGTTAGACTCCTTTAAGGACCACACTAATCTGGGTTTGATGCCGCTCATGATAAGACCATTTGCTCGCTCAACATGGCCATTGGTTTGTGGGTGATAGACGGAAGCATAATCGAGCTTGATGCCCATTTTGCTGCACCAGAGTTTTACCTCATCGGCAGTGAAGTTCGTGCCGTTGTCAGTGATGATGCTATAGGGGATGCCATAACGGTGTATGACCCCGGATATGAAGTCTATCACTGGTCCGGATTAGGCTGTTTTAACAGGTTTGGCCTCTATCCATTTGATGAATTTATCCACCATGACCAGTAAGTATTTTTTCTTGTGGGTTCCCCCTTTAAGGGGTCCAACCATGTCAAGCCCCCAGACCGCAATGGGCCACGTAACGGGGATTGTTTGGAGGGCGGTGTGTGGCATGTGGCTTTGATTTGCAAAGACCTGGCAACCGGCGCAATGTTGGACCAAGTCTTGTGCATCTGCCCGGGCCGTTGGCCAATAGAATTCTGTACGGAAGGCCTTGCTTACAAGAGCCCGGGCTGCAGCGTGGTGACCGCCGAGTCCGACGTGAATTTCTGCCAAAAGGTTCCTCCCTTCCTCTTCAGAGATGCACCTTTGAAGGACTCCGTTAGTGCTTTTTTATACAATTCTCCCTCATGGACCCTATAGGCCTTAGATCGCCGCACAATGCAGCGTGCCTCATTTTGGTCCTCCGGAAGTTCATGCCTAGTTAGGTAGGCCAGGAATGGTTCTGTCCACGGGGTTATGATGGCCATCATTACATGGGCTGAAGGTGTTATTTTGGTGGCAGAGCCTCCGATTGTGTCAGAGTGTTCGGTACCGGGTATTTTGGACGGGTCTAGACTATTGTTACCGGTGTCCCCTTCCCATACTACGGATGGCTTGAACAGCCTCTCCAAAAATATGTTGGGGGGACCGCATCGCGTTTTGCGCCGATGCGGGCGAGGATATCCGCCGCCTGATTGTTTTCCCGAGCCACATGGTGAAATTCGAGCCCCTCGAACCGAGCTGACATTTTTAGGACGGCGTTTCGGTAGGCCGCCATTTTCGGATCCTTGGCGTCAAAGTCTCCATTTATTTGGGATATTGCGAGGTTTGAATCCGCACGCACCTCCAGGCGTTGAATGCCCATGGAGACTGCCATCCGAAGACCATGCAACAGAGCTTCGTATTCGGCTACGTTGTTGGAGTCTGTATATAATATTTGCAGTACGTACTGAACGGTATCTCCGGTTGGGGACGTCAGGACGATGCTAGCCCCTAGACCTGCCAGCATTTTAGAACCGTCGAAGTGCATGATCCAATTGGAGTATGCGCCGTACTCTTTAGGGAGTTCGGCCTCCGTCCATTCGGCGACGAAGTCGGCCAATACTTGCGACTTAATGGCTCGTCAAGGTTTGTATGTTATGTCGAACGGGAGGAGCTCAATGGCCCATTTGGCAATCCGGCCCGTAGCATCGCGGTTGTTTATAATATCATTAAGTGGCACTTCCGAGGCTACTGTAATCGAACACTCTTGAAAGTAGTGTCGCAGCTTCCGCGATGCCATGAATACCGCATATGCTGTCTTTTGATAATGTGGGTACCGTGATTTGCATGGAGTGAGGACAGTGGATACATAGTATACCGGCTTTTGAAGAGGGAATTTATGTCCGTCCGCTTCCCGTTCGACGACGAGCACTGCGCTTACAACTTGATGAGTTGTCGCAATGTACAACAACATTGGTTCGCCGATGTTTGGCGCGGCCAAGATTGGGTTGGTTGCCAAAATGGCCTTTATTTCTTCCAATCCGGCTGTGGCAGCGTCCGTCCACTCGAAGTGTTTGGTGCGCCGAAGGAGGCGATAAAGGGGTAAAGCCTTTTCTCCTAAGCGGGAAATAAAGCGGCTTAGAGCCGCCATGCATCCAGTTAACTTCTGGATTTGTTTGAGGTCTGTTGGGGTAGCCAACTGTGACAAAGCTTAGATTTTGGCCGGATTAGCTTTAATACCTCTACTAGAGACAATGAAACCCAGGAGCTTTCCGGCTGGCACGCCAAAAACGCATTTTTCCGGATTGAGCTTGATGTCGTATGTTCGGAGGTTGTCGAATGTTAGCCTCAAGTCATCTATCAAAGAGTCGACGTGTTTGGTTTTGACGACCACATCGTCTACGTATGCCTCTACTGTTTTGCCGATTTATTTCTCCAGACATGTCTGAATCATGCGCTGATATGTTGCCCTGGCGTTTTTGAGCCCAAAAGGCATTATGTTGAAATAGAAGGGACCGTATGGTGTGATGAATGCCGTTGCGGCTTGGTCGTACTCCGCCATCTTGATTTGGTGGCAACCGGAGTATGCGTCGAGGAAACACAATGACTCGTATCCTGCGGTAGCATCGACAATTTGATCGATGCGGGGGAGGGGGAAGGGATCCTTTGGGTAGGCTTTATTGACGTCCTTGAAATTGACACAAAGGCGCCAAGATTTATCCTTCTTTGGTACCATCACCAGGTTTGCTAGCCAGTCCGGGTGTTTTATTTCTCTGATGAATCCGGCCTCCAATAACTTGGCTAGTTCCTCTCCCATGGCCTGTCTCTTAGGTTCGGAGAAACGCCGAAGAGCTTGCTTGACCGGCTTGAATCCCTTTAGGATATTGAGGTTATGCTCGGCCAGCCTGCGTGGGATTCCTGGCATGTCTGAGGGATGCTAGGCGAATATGTCCCAATTCTCGCGCAGGAACTCTCGTAGTGCAGCGTCCACGGCGGGGTTTAACTGTGCCCCGATGGAGGCTGTTTTTGTAGGGTCTGTTGGGTGGACTTGGAATTTGACTATTTCATCCACTGGTTTAAAAGAGATGGACTTGGATCTCTTATCGAGTGTCACGTCGTCCCTGTCCACTGTGGAGCATAGCGTGGCTAATTCCTCGGTCGAGAGGGCTTCGGATAATGCCTCGAGGGCCAGTGCGGTTGTTTTGTTCTCGGTGCGGAGTGCTGTGTCCGGATCATTGGCGAGGGTGATGATTCCGTTGGGCCCGGCCATTTTGAGCTTCATGTACCCATAATGGGGTACGACTTGGAAGATCATGAACGCCTCACGTCCTAAAAGGGCGTGGTATCCACTGCTGAACGGGGCCACTTGAAATGTAATTTCTTCGGACCTGTAGTTCTCTGGCGTACCGAATACCACATCTAGTGTGATTTTCCCAGCGAATCGTGCCTCCCAACTGGGTATGATTGCCCTGAAGGTTGTGCTACTTTGCTCAATGTGGTTCCAGTCTATTTCCATTTTTTGAAGAGTTTCCTCATAGATGAGGTTTAATCCGCTACCGCCGTCCATGAGTACTTTGGTGAGTTGAAAGCCGTCCACAATTGTACTGAGGACCAGTGCGGCTGGTGCTCGGGCTGTTCGGAATTTAGGTTCATCACTAGCATTGAAGGTAATAGCCGTGTCACTCCATGGATTTATTGCTGCTACGTGGCAGATTTCGGCCATGCTGCAGAGTGTTAACACCGTATTGTTATCCACGGGATGGTGCTCTATGGCATTTGGGATAAGAAGATCCTCACCACTTTTGGCCACCTGGCGGATTATCCAACATGCTCTAAGGCTATGCGTTGGTATTGTATCTGCTGTACTATGAATTTGGCAGGGTCCGTTAAGCCATCCCTCCAGTACGGTTCCATGCCCTGTAGAGGGTTTTTGTTTCTTTGCAACTAGCTCGAGTGTCTTATGATAGTGCACCCTTTTACTTCGGACTGGGTGTATATTCGGGGCCGGATTATCCCAAAATTTTGTTTCGGTTTTCTAGGCGCTTTCCATCGCACAGTACTTTCGTACTATGGACACCAAGTCAGCGAAGCATGATATGTCATGGCGACTTAAGGCGTTAAGGATTCCCTTGTCCGTGCAATTATTGCAGAAAAGTGAGACTGCATCTTCCTCGCGACAGTCCTTAACCTTGTTCATCACAAGGAGGAATCTGGCCCAATAATGATGTACTGCTTCATGGGGCTCTTGCTTGATGTGGGAAAGATCGTTTATGTCTGGGTGGGTGGGTGGATTTGAGTCCGAACCCCTACCCGATCTGAGACCCAGGGGCCGAGGAGTTTCCAATCTTGGAAGTTTGGGTTCCGGAGTGTTGCCCGATAAGTCTGGCCCGCTGCCTGATTCTAGGTTCAGGGCTTGGGTGATGTCCTCCCGTAAGTGGGTATCCGGCTCGGAGAGCTCAGGAATCCGTACATAGTTAGTTGATAACCCACAAGTATAGGGGATCACAACAGCTTTCGAGGGTAGAGTATTCAACCCAAATTTATTGATTCGACACAAGGGGAGCCAAAGAATATTCTCAAGTATTAGCAGCTGAGTTGTCAATTCAACCACACCTAGAAACTTAGTATCTGCAGCAAAGTGTTTAGTAGCAAAGTAGTATGATAGTGGTGGTAGCGGCAACAAAAGTAAAGACAACAAAATTAATGTTTTTGGTATTTTCTAGTGATTGTAACAGTAGTAGTGGAAAAGTAAACAAGCGTAAACCAGTATATGGAAAACTCGTAGGCACCGGATCAGTGATGCATAATTATGCCGGATGCGGTTCATCATGTAACAGTCATAACATAGGGTGACACAAAACTAGCTCCAATTCATCAATGTAATGTAGGCATGTATTTCGTATATAGTCATACGTGCTTATGGAAAAGAACTTGCATGACATCTTTTGTCCTACCCTCCCGTGGCAGCGGGGTCCTGTTGGAAACTAAGGGATATTAAGGCCTCCTTTTAATAGAGAGCCGGAACAAAGCATTAGCACATAGTGAATACATGAACTCCTCAAACTATGGTCATCACCGGGAGTGGTCCTGATTATTGTCACTTCGGGGTTGCCGGATCATAACACATAGTAGGTGACTATAGACTTGCAAGATAGGATCAAGAACTCACATATATTCATGAAAACATGATAGGTTCAGATCTGAAATCATGGCACTCGGGCCCTAGTGACAAGCATTAAGCATAGCAAAGTCATAGCAACACCAATCTCAGAACATAATGGAAACTAGGGATCAAACCCTATCAAAACTAACTCGATTACATGATAAATCTCATCCAACCCATCACCGTCCAGCAAGCCTACGATGGAATTACTCACGCACGGCGGTGAGCATCATGAAATTGGTGATGGAGGATGGTTGATGATGACGACGGCGACGAATTCCCCTCTCTGGAGCCCCAAATGGACTCCAGATCAGCCCTCCCGAGAGGTTTTAGGGCTTGGCGGTGGCTCCGTATCGTAAAACGCGATGATTTCTTCTCTCTGATTTTTCTCTCTCCGAAAGCAAATATATAGAGTTCGAGTTGGTGTCGGAGGGCATCCAGGGGGCCCACGAGGTAGGGGCGCGCCCTAGGGGGGGCACCCTCGTGAGAAGTGTGTGGGCCCCCTGGTCTTCATCTTTGGCGAGAATTTTTATTGTTTTTTCTAAGACGTTTTGTGGAGTTTCAGGTCATTCCGAGAATATTTGTTTTCTACACATAAAACAACACCATGGCAATTCTGCTGAAAACAGCGTCAGTCCGGGTTAGTTGCATTCGAATCATACAAGTTAGAGTCCAAAACAAGGGCAAAAGTGTTTGGAAAAGTAGATACGACGGAGACGTATCATTAGTCCTCAAAATAGAGGAAGAGTTGCCGCATTGTTCCTCCACCACCGCAACGTGATGGGTGATCGATGGAGAGTTAATCTCCCTCTGATCGGGTTTAAGCCCAATCCGATCATAGTCCGTAGTGAATCCCAAGGCGGCAATGTGACCCAAGAGTTCATTTAGGGAAGAGAGCTCCATTGGATCCATCTGCTCGGCGAATTCCGAGCCAATGTGGAGGCTGTTTTTGATGACCCGAGAAGTCATCATCGGTGCAGCGGCCGAACATGCAGTCATGACGAAACTACCTAGCCGAAGAGTTTGGCCGACAGCTAGAGCTCCCCCGGCGGTAATGTTGTTTTTAACAACAAGATGAGGCATCCTTCCTTACGGCGATGTCATAGAGGAACTCTCAATGAAAGCACCAATGTCGGTGTCAAAACAGGCAGATCTCGGGTAGGGGGTCCCGAACTGTGCGTCTAAGGTGGATGGTAACAGGAGGCAGGGAACACGATGTTTTACCCACGTTCGGGCCCTCTTGATGGAGGTAAAACCCTACGTCCTGCTTGATTTTTTCTTCATGATATGAGTACTACAAGAGTTGATCTACCACAAGATCGGAGAGGCTAGACCCTAGAAGGTAGCCTATGGTATGATTGTATGTTGTCCTACGGACTAAAACCCTCCGGTTTATATAGACACAGGAAGGGGCTTGGGTTACACAAGGTTGGTAACAAAGGAGGAGTTATACATATCCGTATTGCCTAGCTTGCCTTCCATGCCAAGTAGAGTCCTATCCGGACACAAGCCAAAGTCTTCAATCTTGTATCTTCATAGTCCAACAGTCCGGCCAAAGGATATAGTCCGACTGTCCGGAGACCCCTAATCCAGGACTCCCTCAACTGTGGTCTCGGGGACTACACCCAGTGGGTGCACTTGGCGTGCCCCCACTGGTTCGGATCCCACTCGGCTGGTCCGCCCAGACCGAGTACAAAAAAAGAGGATGAGAAAGCACCCAGTGGGTGTACAATCTCGAAGTGCAAGTCAATGATAGATTGCGCGAAGGAAAATATTCGGGTAGAATATCCTAAAAGAACAAGTTCAGTCGGAAGTTAAATTACCTGGACATTGGCTCGAAGAGCCGCGCTGCCGTCATAAGCAGCCTGACTGCATTCGTGCACCACCTTCACCCGCTCCATCATTATGCCAGCATGACCAATGGCCTCCACATCGGCGTCCGACTAGCTTTCTGGAACATGATGAGTGGCAAAGAAGGGGACGGACGGTCCAGACACAGTGGCTTGGAGATCCGAGGCATGAAGTTGGATGCTTGAAACAAGCTCTGGAGCAGTCGACGATGCAGGACGCGCACTCGACACTGGGTCAGCAAAGGTTACAGAAACCTTACTCGCATCTTCGAGCTGTTGAACTACCCGCTCCGTGGCCGGCTCCGACTGGGATGTCTTGCTAGCTATTGCTTTCTTCTTCCTGGGCCTCGGCGGCACGTCCTCCTCATCATCCAAAAGCTTAATGACATTGGGAGGGGCTGCAAAGAAATCAGCCGACCCTAGATGAGTCACCAAAATTTAATCGACCATACAATCGAGAACAAGATCACGAGAATTGTACCCAGGTTGGAGGTGACCGCATCTTCCATGTCCTCGTCTTCATACTGGTGGGTGGAAGTCCTAGAGGTAGCAGCACTACAAATTTCAGAATTCAGTCGGTCATGTCTGACGAAATGAATCGACTCAAATCCAAATTCATACTAAAACAAGAAATGAAGTCCAACTAATACCCGGAAGCAATGGGGATGGCCACTTTGATCTTCGGCAAGGCTTTTGGAGGTTTGGACGGCGTGGCTTTCGGTTGCTTCGACGCCTTTTCAGTCGGCGCTGGAGAAGACGTCCAAGGGCGCTTTGATGACTGCCCAGTTTGCGCGGTCGCTTTGCCGCTGGCGCTTGCTGGATCGTGAGAAAGCTTGGATCGTCTTTCCCTACGAGGAGGAGAGTCGACCTCTTCTTCATCACTCGGGTCGTCGCTATCCTCGTCCTCTTCATTGTCAGAGTACCTCTCGCCGCTTTCACCTCCACTCGCTTCTCCCTCTGGGTCCTGCTCTTGCTCCCCGTTGGGCATCGAGTACATCTTAGTCAGGGCCTGGAAGGCAACAACCAAGATTGGAGTCAGCCGGATGACAGCAAATAGGTACCTGATAAATCGAGAAGACACTCTACCATTTGGAGTCATACCTTGTCGGTTTCGTACGAGTTGTTGAGTGGAGGAATCCTCCAGGGTCCCCTGGGGTTGTCTTTGTTGCCAGTAATACCCTTCAGCCACCCTTTCAATGTAGCTTCGTCGACTTCTTCTGGATGGATCCGAGTGGTGTCGTCAGTGCCCGAATACATCCACATCGGATGGTCACAAGCTGGAAGTGGTTGGATGCGTCGCCTGAGGAAGACCTCCAACAGATCCATACCGGTTACCCCATCACGGACAAGCTGAACTACTCGCTCAACCAGCACTTTCACTTGCGCCTTATCCTCTGGGGTCACTTTCAGAGCAGAGGGCTTCTCCACTCAGGCCATGCAAAAGGTGGGAAGTCCAGTTGACTGACCCGGAGTCGGATGGTCCTTGCAATAGAACCAGGTCTACTGCCACCCTCGGACCGACTCAGGAAGGATCATGGCTGGGAAAGTGCTTTTACCCCTCATCTGAATTCCAAGGCCCCCGTACATCTGAATCACATGCGTCCTCTCGTCCCTCGGGTTAGCCTTCTTGACCGACTGAGAACGGCACGTGAATATGTGTTTGAAGAGGCCCCAGTGTGGCCGACAGCCCAGGAAGTTCTCACACATGGACACGAAAGCAGCAAGATACATGATGGTGTTCGGGGTAAAGTGGTGGAGTTGCGCCCCAAAGAAGTTCAAGAAACCTCGAAAGAAAGGGTGGGGAGGCAAGGAAAACCCGCGGTTGACATGAGTAGCGAGGAGAATGCACTCACCCTCCTGTTGCTGCGGCTCGGTCTCGTACCCCGGGAGTCGCGCCGATTCGTGGGGGATCAGTCCCCCCTCGCCCAGGTCATCGATGTTGTCCTGATGGATCGTCGAGCGAATCCAGTCGCCCTGGATCTGGCCCGGTGGCAGGCCGGACCTCGAGGAAGTTCCGCCTCAGCCGGACTTCTTCCCCTTCGCCTTCGCCATCGCCTTCTTCGTGCGCTCCAATGCCACCATCTTCTCCTTCCCCATCGTGGCAAGCAGAGCTCGAATGGGGCGGTAGCGCTGGGGCAGGAGCAGATGCAGCGGAGAAAACTGAGAGGAAAAGAGAAGAACAAAGACACATTGTTCAAAGAAAACCCCGGCCCGACGCCTTATATGGGGCCGCTTCCGAGTGGTTGACCTGTGGGTCCGGACACCCCAATCAAATCCCGCAACAGTCGCGCAGGAGGTACGTGGCGAAAAAGGTGGCGCGGTGATCGAGGCGGCCTTACCTAATCCCTTCCGATTACTGCGGCCTCCCCCGTCCTGCGCGCTTCCCCAAATCCGGATCCCATGATATCCGCGTGCAGCAAGGCAATCTGTCAGACGGAATATCTTCTCCATATTAGTACTCAAGAAATCACAGTAAAGTTCACTCGGCAGATTCAAAAATTGATCAAGGTGACTGAAAAGGAGTTGAGATCATCATGGTTGTTCGCTTGGTTGCAATAAGTTACTCCCGGAGCAAAAAAATTTAATCGGAGGAATTCTCAACTCCTTCTCCACTCAAGCCCCGAACCATTTGGGGGCTAATGATGAAGCTATGTACCTAGGGTAGGGTCATAGGCCTGACCTAGACGCCATCCCCAAGGACATCACCCTAAAGCCAGAAGCATTCAAAGGGTACCATCATCCACTCGACCAGAGACATTCCACTCGAAAGAATCAATGTCACTCGACCATCACAGAAATCACTCGACAAACAGAAGATCTAAAGTCACTCTACACAGCAACGGTCGGGCGTTTACTCATAGACTTAACTATCATTTATAGAACTTTAATACAGACATTACCTGTAATGCTCTTTCTTTATGTACATTGAACCCCATGTAACGGAGGGGAGCTGGGGTCCTGGCGCACTCTATATAAGCCACCCCCTCCTCCGGGACGGGGGTTCGCATCTTTTGTAAACTCACACACACATACAATCCAGTCAAACGCCTCCAGGCACCGAGACGTAGGGGTGTTACTTCCTCCGCGAAGGCCCTGAACTCGTAAACTCGTGTGTACAACTACTCCATAGCTAGGATCTTGCCTCCTCATACCTACCCCAATTCTACTGTCAGTCTTAGATCCATGAGAGCCGGTGGCACGGTGAGTGGAGGGGCGCGCACGGGCACGGGCACGGGCACGGGCGCTGGCATGTACGCGAGCTCGCGCGGGTCCGCAAAGAACTCGCTGACGCCCGCGGCTTCCATCTCTGCGATAGTGCTTGGCGACCAGCCCGTCAATGCTACGGGGATGGTCGCTGGCGCGAGCGCGTGTATGGGAGCTGGGACGGGAGCGGGGGCAGCAACCACCGCGGCCAGCTCGTTCTGGGCCATGTCCATGAGGCCCTATTCCTCCTTATTTTCTATCTCCTCCGGCTCGGAGTCGACTTCACCAAACTTGAAGACTAGTGACAGATGATCATTCTGCGCCATGGCGGTGGAGGTCTGCGAGGGGGGGGGGTGGGGTGGGAGGCGAACAATGAGGCCGCCCGTATTATATAGCGGCTCGGGCGCCATTAATGGAGAGGAAGGAGGGTGGCCATGGAAGTCAAAGGGCTCGCTTCCAAGTGAGCCTGTGCAGCGTAAAGCTCGCATGCTTCCCGGTGAGCCTACACATTGGAGGACAGCTTGCACGCCTTTTAGTCAGCCTGCGCACTGGACTGTGTTCGCACGCCTTCCGTTCAGTCAAGGTCAAGCAGCTGTCCGCACGACACCTCCTACATCCATTAAAACCAAGACACGTGGCACACGTGAAGGGTTAACAGAATGCACACGTTTTGAATTAAAAAACGTTTGAGATATTAAGTGGCAGCTATTTTTTCAAAATGCCTTTGTTGGATGTCATTATTCGAGTGCGCCTTCTCTCAAAATGGACACGAAAAATACCACATAATGCCGGGCGCCATTGCATGATAGCATGCCAAGTTTCATGAATTTCAGACGAGTTTTGGATTTACTAGAATTTAAAAACCAGGCATCTCAATGCTTTGTGGGCAATCAACGGTGCCCTGGTGTTTGAAATTCATTCCCATTTATTGCATGGGAACTAAGCATGCACCCAAGGACACATATTTTATTTTTCAACCAATTTATATGCATTGGATCATGTGCATGTAGTTCAAATTTGAATTATGCACATAAATGCATCGAAAACTCAGTTAATGCATAAAAATGTCCAAAAGAACCCCGAAAACTCAAAAAAATTGACACAACACTCCTGTTGTTCTATGTTGACACGAGAAATTTTTTGGAAGCAATAAGAGGCAGTGGATATCTTTTCGTCCCCAAAGGTGGGACGTTCCCTACCGAAACCATGATGCTTGTTGTGAGAAGCTCTCGTTTGTGAGAAGCATATACCCAAACCTGCCCCAAACGAGACAAAGTTTTTACCATGGCATATTGATGCCGCTGCATGAAAGCATGCCAAGTTTCATGAATTTCAGACGAGTTTTGTATTTACTAGAATTCAAAAACGAGGCATCTCAATGTTTTGCCGGCAATCAACGGTGCCCTGGTGTTTGAAATTCATTCCCATTTCTTGCATAGGACCTAAGCATGCACCCAAGGACATAGATTTGATCTTTCAACCAATTTATATGCACTGGAGCATGTGCATATAGTTCAAATTTGAATTATGCACATAAAATGCCTAGAAAACCCAGTTAATGCATAAAAATGTCCAAATGAACCCCGAAAAATCACAAAAATTGACACGACACTCATGTTGTTCTATGTTAACACTAGAAAATATTTGAAAACAATAAGAGGCAATGAATATCATTTCGTCCCCAAAGGTGGGACGTTCCCTATCAAAACCATCATGCTTGTTGTGAGAAGCTCTTGTTTGTGAGAAGCTTACACCCGAACCTGCCCCAAATTGGAAAAAAATTCACCACGACATGTTGCTACTGCTCCACGATAACATGCCAAGTTTCATGAATTTCAGAAGAGTTTTGGATTTACTAGAATTTAAAAACCAGGCATCTCAACATTTTGCCGGCAATCAACAGTGCCATGGTGTTTGAATTTCATTCCCATCTCTTGCATGGGACCTAGAAATTCACCCAAGGACACACATGTGATTTTCAATCAACTTTTGTGCATTGGAGCATGTGCTTGTAGTTCAAATTTGAATTATGCACATAAAATGCCTAGAAAACCCAGTTAATGTATAAAAAAGGCCACACGAACCCTGGAAAATTCCAAGATTGAACAAAGCCAGGGCCGGCCCTGAGGGGGGGCAGGGGGGGCGGCCGCCCCGGGCCCCCCAAATCCAGGGGCCCCCACTGACCAGGTATGTGCATGTACGGAGCAGCAGGTTAGATCACGTCGTACCTTGTCACGTGTTCATCTTTCCACTCCGTCCATCTCTTTCGCTGAGATATTGGGCCTGGCCCAATGCATGGGCAGATGACCAATGCTGCCGAGGCCTATGAAGCGCACAATGCCCTCGTCTTCTTTTTTTTTCTGTCGCGTGTGGATGCCCATCGCCCGCCGCCGACGCCAAACTTCAGGACCCAATCGCGGGCTCACGGCAAGTCGATCGGTGCCGATGCTATGACGTCTGCGAGGGAGGAGAAGCAGATAGATGTGCTGTTCTTCAGGCCCTGGTAAGCATCTCTTCGCTGTTTTTTGATTGAATCTTGTGGGAGTGTATGGATTTTCAGATTTCTCCCCTTCCTTGCTCTTGATGGAAGGAAATAGTCACCATGAGCAGGATTTAAGTTTGGCATTCGAAAATTAGGGTCGTGATGTTACTGTTGGGTTTAGAGAAATTATGAGTAGGGGTTGATGTCAACTAAAGCAGGATTAACCACTTAGGTACATCGAATTCTGTATGACACTTGTCTGTTCTATTAACTTGCTGATCAATTTTATAGTTTCGTAGTGATTACGCAAAATCAATTTTCTCAAAAACATTCAGGTTCCTTCCTTTTAGAAAGTTTCAACATATACCTCCAGGATCAAAGTTGATAGAAAATAATGCCTTTTGGATCTGGAGATGATATCTAGTAATATACTGAATCTTCTGCTCATCAGTTTTCTTATATAGTTTATGTCATTCAACTCATTATATGTGCTATGTGTAGAGCTTAGAAGATGGTTTCAATGCTTCAAGAACAATTTCTTTTATGAAGGACATGTATGAGGAGACACTGGATGTGTGAATGATGGCCGAGGTATGCTGGCTTATGTGATAGTTATTGTCATACTACAAGAAGCATGAACATCTTTTAAATAGCCATATAGAGAGTAGAAATGATGTGCGCTTTGTAAATTTCCAAGGGAGCTTAAATAGTTTAGTAACTTTAAAATTATTCAATGAGATTTATATTGATACCATAATGAATATAATTGCGTCAAGCTATGTTAGAGGAATTTTTTTAAGGTAAATGATAAAATATTTCATTTTGGATGCACTTTACTATACTGTTTATTAAAATATTTCACATATACGTATATTGAATATTATTGTGATGTTTATATTGAGGGCCCCTGATTCTAGTCTCGCCCCGGGCCCCTGAAATCTCAGGACCGGCCCTGAACAAAGCACTCCTGTTGTTCTATGTTGACACTAGAAATTTTTTGAAAGTAATAAGTGGCAACGGATAGTCGTCTCGTCCCCAAAGGTGGTATTCCCTATCAAAACCATCATATGCTTGTTGTGAGAAGCTCTGATTTGTGAGAAGCTTATACCCAAACCTGCCCCAAATGGGACAAAATTTTCACCACGGCATGTTGATGCCACTCCATGATAGCATGCCAAGTTTCATGAATTTCAAACGAGTTTTGGATTTACTAGAATTTAAAACCAGGCGTCTCAACATTTTGCCGACAATCAACAGTGCCCTGGTGCTTGAAATTCATTCCCATCTCTAGCATGGGATCTAGAAATTCACCCAAGGACACACATGTGATTTTTCAACCAACTTTGGTGCATTGGAGCATGTGCTTGTAGTTCAAATTTGAATTATGAACATAAAAATCCTAGAAAACCCAATTAATGTATAAAAAAGGCCAAACGAACCCCAAAAAATTCCAAGATTGAACACAACACTCCTGTTGTTCTATGTTGACACTAGAAATTTTTTGAAAGCAATAAGAGGCAACAGATATCGTCTCGTCCCCAAAGGTGGTACGTTCCCTATCGAAACCATCATTCTTGTTGTGAGAAGCTCTAGTTTGTGAGAAGCATTTACCCAAACCTGCCCCAAATGGGACAAAATTTTCACCACGACATGTTGATACCGCTCCATGATAGCATGCCAAGTTTCATGAATTTCAGACGAATTTTGGATTTTACTAGAATTTAAAAACCAGGTATCTCAACGTTTTACCGGCAATCAATAGTGCCCTGGTCGTTGAAATTCATTCCCATCTCTTGCATGGGACCTAGAAATTCACCCAAGGACACACATGTGATTTTTCAACCAACTTTTGTGCATTGGAGCATGTGCTTGTAGTTCAAATTTGAATTATGCACATAAAATGCCTAGAAAACCGAGTTAATGTAAAAAAAAGGCCAAACGATCCACGAAAAATTCATTCCCATTCCTTCCATGGGACCTAAGCATGCACTGAAGGACACATATTTGATTTTTCAACCAATTTGTATGCACCGGAGCATGTGCACGTAGTTTAATTTTTGAATTGTGTACCTGAAATGGCTAGAAAACCAGTTTAATGTATGAAATGTCTAAACGAACCCTGAATAATTCCAATTCTTTTACGACACACATACAGTTGCATGTTCACTGCAGATAAAAGGTCTAGCAATTTAAACACCGTCCATTGCCGCTGTGACCCCATTTTGTAATTCGAATCAAGTAGATCCCACACAGTTTATTCTCACCAACCATGTGAGATGTAGTACAAAATATCTTGGAGTACCGTCGGTGTATAGTACGACTATGGCTTACGCGAGAAGGTGCGTCGGCTACAGTCCACAGCCGGCGTGTCAAGCACACTAGCTCGCTCCCCCAAAACTCCCGCCTCTGCATCCCTCTCTGCTTTAGTCCCTTGATTCAAATTTTCAGTAGCCCCGACATTTTACTCCCGCCTCTACATCCCTTGCAATCTCAAAAATATCTGCTCGCCCTTGATCCAAATTTTTAGTAGCCCCGCCTTGTTACTCCCGCCTAGTAAAATTTTTAGTTGCCGCAGTATTTCCTCAAACACAACCTCTGCTCACACAGACACACACAACCCTCGAATCCATTGGTAGGTCGCCACCATCGCCAGCACCTCCATCCACAACCTCTTCCTGTGTGCCGGGGAGCTCGAGTAGCCAATGACCAAAAAGAGGTTTATCACAGACTTTTCGCCCGATGCTGGCGAGGTGTCCCAGTCGTCCTCCGCGGGCCCGATCCCCTGTCGCCGGTCCCCCGATCCGTCCGCCGCCGTGCCTCTACGCCGGTTCGAGGACTTCCCCGTGCTCCCCCGGACCCGGCAGCCGACGAAGTCCTACCTCGGGGTTCGGCAGCGGCGCTGGGGGACGTGGGTCGCCGAGATTACAGATCGAGAGACCCACACCCCCGGTGGCTCGGTAGCTTCCACACGGCCGAGCTCGTGGCCATGGAGTACAACCGCTGGCAGGTCCGCTACCACGGCGAGGCGACTAGGCTCAATTTCCCCTTTGGCACATGTCCGGTCCACCTCGTTTCGCCGGAGCCAGGGGCTATGGCGCGGGAGGACCGCGAGGCGTGGGAGCTTCTCGAGGCCGAGGCCACCGCCGAGGCCTACATGCAAGAGCTCCGTTGGAAGCACCCAAAGCTCGTAGAGGCGGAGCGGGCGATCATTGCCGGCATGGAGGGCCGCGAGGTTATTGTGCTCTCCTCCGATGATGAGGTTGAAGGCGGCGAGGACGGCGGCGTGGAGGGCGGTGAGGTTATCGCGCTCTCCTCTGATGACGAGGTCGAAGGCGGCGGCGACGGCGGCGCGGAGGGCGTCGAGGTGGGCCCCCAGGACAGGAGATCAACGTCGACGAGTGGAGGAGTGCCTTCCCCAACGACCCCGATGACGGTACTGGCCCAGACCACCGTACATGACGAGTGATACGTCTTTGTTGTATCTACTTTTCCAAACACTTTTGCCCTTGTTTTGGACTCTAACTTGCATGATTTGAATGGAACTAACCCGGACTGACGCTATTTTCAGCAGAATTGCCATGGTGTTATTTATGTGCAGAAACAAAAGTTCTCGGAATGACCTGAAACCTCACGGAGACTATTTTTGGAAGTAATAAAAAATACTGGCAAAAGATAAATACCAGGGGGCCCACACCCTAGCCCTGAGGGTGGGGGGCGCGCCCCCTACCTCGTGGGCCCCCTGGAGCTCCTCCGACCTCAACTCCAACTCTATATATTCGTGTTCGGGGACAAAAAGATCAGGGAGAAAGATTCATCGTGTTTTACGATACGGAACCGTCGCCAAGCCCTAAACTCTCTCGGGAGGGCTAATCTGGAGTCCGTTCGGGGCTCCGGAGAGGGGAATCCATCGCCATCGTCATCATCAACCATCCTCCATCACCAATTTCATGATGCTCACCGCCGTGCGTGAGTAATTCCATCGTAGGCTTGCTGGACGGTGATGGGTTGGATGAGATTTGTCATGTAATCGAGTTAGTTTTGTTAGGGTTTGATCCCTAGTATCCACTATGTTCTGAGTTTGATATTGCTATGACTTTGCTATGCTTAATGCTTGTCACTAGGGCCCAAGTGCCATGATTTCAGATCTGAACCTATTATGTTTTCATGAATATATGAGAGTTCTTGATCCTATCTTGCAAGTCTATAGTCACCTACTATGTGTTATGATCCGGCAACCCCGAAGTGACAATAATCGGGACCACTTCCGGTGATGACCATAGTTTGAGGAGTTCATGTATTCACTATGTGTTAATGCTTTGGTCCGGTACTCTATTAAAAGGAGGCCTTAATATCCCTTAGTTTCCACTAGGACCCAGCTGCCACGGGAGGGTAAGACAAAAGATGTCATGCAAGTTCTTTTCCATAAGCACGTATGACTATATTCGGAATACATGCCTACATTATATTGATGAATTGGAGCTAGTTCTGTGTCACCCTATGTTATAACTGTTACATGATGAACCGCATCCGGCATAATTCACCATCACCGATCCATTGCCTACGAGCTTTCCATATATTGTTCTTCGCTTATTTATTTTCCCATTGCTATTGCTATCATCACTACAAAATACCAAAAACATTACTTTTTCTACCGTTACTTTTGCTGTCGTTACCACTACTATCATATTATTTTGCTACTAAACACTTTGCTGCAGATATTAAGTTTCCAGGTGTGGTTGAATTGACAACTCAGATGCTAATACTTGAGAATATTCTTTGTCTCCCCTTGTGTCGAATCAATAAATTTGGGTTGAATACTCTACCCTCGAAAACTATTGCGATCCCCTATACTTGTGGATTATCAACGAGGAAGGATTGGCTCGACCTCTACTTCGACCGAAAGTAGTTTAGCTTAGTTTAAAATTATGTTTTATGTTCGGTTATTGTTGGGGATATACCCTGCGGTATGACCCGGCCAGATGTATGACCCGGCCGGACTTGGTGACTCATTAAGTGACCCACCCGAATCTCTTCACTCACTGATGACCCGACCGAACCAGGTGACTCATTGGTGACCCGTCCAGCAGGTTAGAGGAGCGACAAGACCCGGAGGCCCAGTAGGCGGTTCAAGGAAGGCCGGCTTACATTATGGTAGGCCGGCATAAGAGGAAAGCATAAGGAATATTCCCTTACAAAGGAAGCAAGACTATGACTCCACTCGTAATAGAGTAATCCTAATCCTAATAGGACTAGTCATGTAAGCCACCCCTTCAACATATATAAGGAGGGGCAGGGCCCCCCAAGAGGGACAAGTTCCACAAGTTTGACAAGTTAGGTCTAGACAGACAAGTCAATAGCTCTCGAGATAGATCACCTTTGTAATAGTGATCATCATCATAAATATCAATGAAGCAGGATGTAGCCTTCTACCTCCACCGTGAGGGGCCGAACCTGGGTAAAACGTCGCATCTCTCGTCCCGCTCAACCCCTCTCAAGCTACCACATAGATGTGTTGGCCTCATGACTAAGTCCTTTCAACAAGGACATCTGCCGTGACAATTCCACAACAGTTGGCGCCCACCATGGGGCTTGCGCACGGTGGTGTTGAGTTCTTGGAGGGATCTGTTTCAAGGATTTCGAGAAGTTCTTAAATTTCCGGATGAAGAAAGACCGGTTTTGGAAGGATCTACATCAAACTTTGAGTTCACTAGATCGAGATCAGAATTTGTTACGGGAAGTGTTCATCTGTTCTGTTGACCGGATCATGAGAGAAGATCCTGAAAGATTTAGCATGAGCCATCGTGTGTATCAGCAGGATCAGTTGATTATCATCAAATGATGAAAGCCATCATAAAGATGAGGAGGTGAACTTTTGCTGCTGCTATCGCCTGTTGCTGAGGCAGACAAGAATCTTGCTACAGACGCCGGACGCTGTGTTATATCACCCGTGTTAAACACACACGGGAGTGGGCAAGCATCAAGAACTTCACGACTACAGCTCAGTATCACGTTTGTACTAGTCAAATCACTAATACAATCAGATCAATCCCAACCGGACTCAACCACAGCAATCTGGTCTCCGCTGCTCCTAGGGCCGCCACCTCATCGGCGAGCATCTGACTTCCTTCCGAGTCGCAAACTCCATGACCCCGCCATTGATCCTCCATCACCAATCCGCCTTGGAGTCCACCTTGCCGCCTCTACGACCTCAACACGCTTCAAACCTCCGGCGGTGGCTGGCCTGGCGCCCGGCCTGGTCACTCACCACTGCTGATCTGCCTCGTTGACTCAAAGAACTTTGCTCTAAGTCGGATGCTTGCTTCGAGCCGCCAGCTTTACGAATCGTCTTGTGGAGCCCATCAAGTCTCGAGAGAATTAGACTTCCCATCAACCAAGAACATGGTGTAGGAGACAGGGGGTGTCTGATGCGTCATGCTTCTACTATATATTAAGAACATGGTCGACTACTATTGCCGTCTAGGAGGTGGCCAATGGCTTAAGCATCATCACACCGGAGTTTTTTCTCTAAATCCAGCGTTCAAAACACAAGACTTGTTGGGCAAGCCGTTCATGCCTCTGCTACGAGCCGCCCCAAGCAACCTTTTCATCAAGTTACTTCCCGCGCTGGGTCAGTGGCCGGGCTCCGTAGCTGTCGCGCCTTTGTTTCCCCCGGCCTCGCTCCGAGCCGCTGCATCTGTCAGCACGACTAGGGCTGGACCAAAAGCTCGTAGCTCGCGAGCTTAATGAGTGTTCGATAGTTTGGCTCTTTAAGCTCGTAGCTCGCTTCTAAATGAACAAAGCCAATCATTGATTTTAGCTCATTAAGCATAACGAGCTTAACGAGCGAGCTAACGAGTTTCACGAGTAGCTCGTTAAGCTCGTTAGAAACAACACAATACATATTTTTATCTTATGTGACAAACTTTTTGTAGCACCTCAGTCCATCTATTTAATCTAATCGACATATGAGGCAACAAACTACTTCATTTATTTTTGTAGTCACCATATTTCATCTTGAAAACCATACCTACACATTCATCATGTATATCATAACACATTACAATCTGTTAACAAGCGCTCGCGAGCGCTCATGAGCTTAACGAGCTTCAAATGAGCCGAGCTGAGCAGGGTTTTCTGCTTGTTAATCTTAACGAGCTTAACGAACCGAGCCTTAACGAGCGCGAGCTTAACGAGTACGAGCTTAACGAGCCGAGCTGCTCGTTAGTCCACCCCTAAGCACGACCTCATTGCTTGACCCACCTCGCGTCAACCTCGCGTTCAGCCACGCCGGCCCTCACCTGTGCTGGTTCTAGGTCACCGTGCCCGACCGCATCTTTCCTTCTTTTCCGTTCGCCGTGAGCCGCCGGGGGCTATGTTGAGCCACCCCTGCCATGTTGAGTCACCGTTTGCCGCACGTGAAGCCACCGGGGGCCGCGTCGAGCCGCCTTCACTGCGTTGAGTTGCCGCTTTTCTGTGTGTTGAGCCGCCGGTCCGCTTTGAGCCGCCAGGTGCTTTTGCCATGCTACGAAGTCACTGCCTCGCAGAGTTACCGAGTCACGGGCCTTGTTTCGAGACCGTCTGCTTCACGCCTGTTTTCAAGCCGCCGTGGCCTTGATCCGCCTAAGCCCTTGGGAGCTCTGCCGCTGCGCCTGTCTTCTGAGCCGCCTGCTTGCCAAATTGTCACCGCTGGAGTAGTCCTCGAGCCACCATCTCTACTGAGCCGTCCCGACCTTTACTTCGGGACACCACACCTCTGCCTCCAGCACTGAGGCTGCAGCGCGCCCATCACCGTCCTCTCACTTCGCGACGAGGCACCATGTTCAGCTGCTGCCCAAAGTTCAAACCATAGTTGCCATGTTTCCAGTACGGTGGGAACGAGGAACAGAAACGAGGGACGAGAGTCGGGGGCTGGAAAAAGTAGGATACAGTGAGGGTATACATCTCTAGAACGATTTTTCTAAAGCGGAAACGCGATCCAATCAATTCCGGTACGATGAATCCGGTACGGTACCATGGAACGAGGAACGTGAATCTTTATAGATGCGGGGAGCAACTGGCTGGGAGGGACCGAGGGAGTACTTATACATGGAACTAGCTGGGCTGGGAGCAACTGGCTACATCGTCGATTCATGAAGACTAAAATACATCATCTCCTTCCCAATGGAAAATTTATTAACAGCCTTGGAGTAATTGGAGAGCAGAACGAGGAGTTATTTAGGGGAGTGGAAAAGAACGGGACAGAGAGTAAAACGAGGAGTTCGTGATTGATATGGCTGACCTTTTGCTTACTCGATCGATTCAAGAACCAAGACTGTCGAGTCGCCCAACCTGAATCGACGATCCGGCTACGGAAAACGCCGAATCCGCATCGAATCCGCATCGAATCTTACTGAATCGACCCTCGTTCCTGAATCTGATTCCGGGTCGATGAATCCGGATCGAGAGACAGCCCACCGTTCCCTGTTTCTGGCTACTATGGTTCAAACGCACAAGGACCTAGCAAAAGCAACGGAGGAGAGAGAAACCCACTTCACGAGAAGATTGGGTATCCAGCCGGCCGAGTGTGTGTGGCAATTAGTATTATATGGCTCAGAGAACAAAGTGTGAGTTTGCAAAAAGAGATTCACTCACCTTGTGTGAGGAGTTAAAGGAAAGAGGGTGTTGCATCAGTCCAAAAGGCATATGGAGCACTGCCACTACTACGTACAAAGATTTTGCGTGCGGATCATATGCTATCTGAACAAATCAGGTTTCGCAAAAGGGGCATGAGCAAATACTATTTTTGCACTAGCGCTCGTCCCGCGCAAGTTGCCACCCCCGCTACATCAACACACGCGACTGACTCATTGTCCATGCCCATGGCCGACTTGCCTGCATCTGTGCCGTTTCCAACGCCGCGGCTGACTCTCTCGTCCGCACCGGCTTACAACGCCGCCGCCGACTCTCCTCATCCGCACCGGCTTACAAGGTCGCGGTCAACTTATCTGCCTGCTCCCACGGCTGACTTGGCCATGATTGATTTCAGCTTCACCATGGTGATCATCAACTCCACGGCGGATAATGACCGGCCAAACATATCAGGCAAAATCCATCCGGTATATTTTTATATTATATATTGCTTTGTTTAAAAGAGCAATTACTCTGGCTTGCAAGTTCTCCAATGCAGGACAAGTTATATCACTGAGCTGTTGAATGACTCATACCGGTTTATATCACGGTCAAATATGAAGAATCTCAAGCCAACTCGTCGAGTCGTCTTAAGACTCTGGGGCTACAATTGTATGACTCAGCAAATCTTACCGGTTTCAGCAAAATTCAAGTACTCTGGGTCATTGGATGGGAAATAACCCGGCCCCGGAGATTACTGCTATATCGATGAAAATTTAAGGGCCATCAGAAAGTTTCCGGCTCCAAATGAAGGTTCCAGTTCAAGGGAAATCTGTCTCCTACAATGCGCTGACACTACTAGGGAAAAGCCTACCAGCAGCGCGGGTTTTGGGCCTATTAGCAGCGCGGGGGCCGGCGCTACTAATAAGGCGCTACAGCTAACGTATAGCAGTAGCGCGGGTGCCACCCGCACTACTACTACGTCCGTTAGTAGTAGCGTGGGTAAAAACCGCGGAATTTTTTTTCGAATTTTTTGCACAAATTTTCAAATTTCTGAATTATTTTAACCTCTAATCTCTAATCACCCTCATCGCTGCTCAATTTAATCTCTAATCACCCCTCATCATTCCAAATCATCTAACTTCCCGGACGGTCACCCATCCTCTCACTACTCCAGCCTGAGCACGCTTAACTTCCGGGTTCTATTCTCCCTCAATTCCAAGTCTACACTTGTTGTTTTCCTGACAATAGTAAGATGTCAATCCTATTAACCCTCGGTAGTTTAGCTTGAGCATGAAGTCACACATTTCGCTGTTTGAGTTTAAAACTATTGTTCTAAAAAACAATAATTATTTAGTAACACTAATATTTCTTGAATAAGGAGTTTGACCACATTTTGACCAAAGTTTGACCACAGTTTGACCAGATTTGACCAAAATTCCCAAAAACTGAAATAATTATTTAGTAACATTAATATTCTTGAATAATTATTTAGTAACACTAATACTTCTTGAATAAGTAGTTTGACAACAGTTTGACCAGATTTGACCAAAATTAAAAAAAAACTAAAATTTGAGCATAACTTTTTTTCCTTTTAGAATTTGAGGATTCTAAAAATTTGCAAACCGGCCGTAGGCAGTCTTGATCATATGCGGATTTTCGTGCTGAACATTTTGATATATTATACATTTTTTATGACATCGTATGCAAAAGTTATAGCCGTTTTACATTTTCCCTACACTTTTTGCAAAACATGTGCAAATTTAAGTTTTTAAATTTTCCTAACTAGTAGATGTAGTAACATAACTACATCTCAAAGGATTTTAATTTTTGAAACATTTTGATATATTATACGTTTTTTTCTAACATCGTATGCAAAAGTTATAGCCGTTTTACATTTTCCCTACACTTTTTGCAAAACATGTCCAAATTTAAGTTTTTAAATTTTCCTAACTAGTAGATGTAGTAACATAACTACATCTCGAAGGATTTTAATTTTTGAAGTTTTTATCATTTTCTTTTGCTTTTTACAAAACCGAAAAGGCGATCCAGGGGGGGGGTAGAGTTTCAAAATGGGACCTTTAGTAGTAGCGAGGGATTTTACCCCTCGCTACTACTATGGCATGTCCCGGAGGGGCACGGTTGAGACCTCTTAGTAGTAGCAAGGGGTAAAAACTTAGTAGTAGCGCGGGTTTATAACCCTCGCTACTACGATGGCATGGCCTAGGGGCACGGTAGAGACCGCTTAGTAGTAGCGAGGGGTAAAAACCAGCGCTACTGCTATCAACTTAGTAGTAGCGAGTGTTAAAAACTCGCGCTACTACTATGGCATGTCCCGGGGGCACGGTAGAGACCGCTTAGTAGTAGCGAGGGTAAAAAACCAGCGCTACTACTATCAACTTAGTAGTAGCGAGGGTTAAAAACCCGTGCTACTGCTACTTAGCAGCAGCGCCTGATTTTAAAGCGCGCTGCTGGTAAGATTCTGTGTATAGGCTTTTCCCTAGTAGTGTGAAACTCTTAATATCCGGTTCACAATCTGGTTCAAGGGAAATCTGCCTCCCACAAAGCTTTGCAGCTCTTGATTGGCGTAAGGCCACAAGGATAATCCGGTTCACAACCTAGTTCGAGTTCGCAGGAAAAATTAAAGGGACAAAAGAGAGTCTGTTGCAAAAGCACAACTCAAACATAGGTGCCCCTTGAGCACAGCTCACAATATCACTTGGGGGCTTGGTCGTATTCGAACCATAGCTTATACCCTCTTGATTTGCGTAAGGCCACCAAGATAATCACTTGGGGGCTTGGTCGTATTCGAACCATAGCTTATACCTTCTTGATTGGCGTAAGGCCACCAGGATAATCACTTGGGGGCTTGGTCGTCTTCGAACCATAGCTTCTACCCTCTTGATTGGTGTAAGGCCACCAGGATAATCACTTGGGGGCTTGGTCGTATTCGAACCATAGATTATACCATCTTGATTGGCGTAAGGCCACCAGGATGATCACTTGGGGGCTTTGGTTGTATTCGAACCAAAGCTTATACCCTCTTGATCTGCGTATGGCCACCAGGATGATCACTTGGGGGCTTTGGTCGTATCCGAACCATAGCTTAAACCCTCTTGATCGGCGCAATGCCACAGTTATGACTACTTAAATTCTCTTGATTTTTTAGGTCTACTTAATGCGGCTTATCATGCTTTATGATTATAATGCACCGGTGTTTATTAAACCGGCCTGGCTTAGACTATAAGTCGCCAGTATATATTTGGATTGAGCCATTGGAATCATGCGCTTATAAATCATTGTGTATATTGTTCAAATCTTTAATATCCAACATGGCTGGAATTTTTATTATGGTTATCAATAACCAGTATTATCATTGAGGTTTTCAAAGTCGCTTTAGCGCAATAGATATTATTTTATCGATGGATATGATTTAATCTATAATGGAAGGAATAGTCCCGAGTCGCTGCAGGCTTACGACCCGACACTTGGGGGCTACACTACTCAAGTTGAGATCACATCAAATATGCAAGTTGTCGGTGTCAAAACCGGCGGATCTCGGGTAGGGGCTCCCGAACTGTGCGTCTAGGCAGATGGTAACAGGAGGCAGGGGACATGATGTTTACCTAGGTTCGGGCCCTCTTGATGGAGGTAAAACCCTAGGTCCTGCTTGATTGTTCTTGATAATATGAGTAGTACAAGAGTTGATCTAGCACGAGATCAGAGAGGCTAAACCCTAGAAGCTAGCCTATGGTATGATTGTTGTTGTCCCTACATACTAAACCCTCTGGTTTATATAGACAACGGAGGGAGCTAGGGTTACACAGAGTCGGTTATAAGGAAGGAGATCTACATATCCGTATTGCCAAGCATGCCTTCCACGCCAAGGAGAGTCCCATCTGGACACGGGACGAAGTCTTCAATCTTGCATCTTCATAGTCCAACAGTCCGGCCAAAGGATATAATCCGGCTGCCGGATACCCCCTAATCGAGGACTCCCTCAGTAGCCCCTGAACCAGGCTTCAATGACGATGAGTCGGGCGTGTAGATTCTCTTCGGCATTGCAAGGTGTGTTCCTCCTCCGAATATTTCATAGAAGATTTTGAACACGAGGATCGTGTCCGGCTCTGCAAAACAAGTTCCACATACCACCGTAGAGAGAATAATATTTCCACAAATCTAATCTGCTGACGTACCCCGTAGCGTGACATCACACCACAGCCAGGTCTTTATGCGAATCGTTTTTCATAACCTATCTCAGCATGTTTCGCGAGGCGGTTTCCTTGGCACGTCTTGTCGAAGCAGAGATCATGTCCCCTTATTACGCGATTCCCATCAGTACAGACATGGGTAACCCAACCACGCCATCAATTACGGCGCTTGGGGGATAAGCGAGTTTTACCAGGCTGGTGGGGGCGCATAGTTTTGTCCGCCCTTATAAAGGGATAAGGTTTCACCTTTTTCTACCCACGCCTTCTTCCTCCTTGCTCATCCATTCTCGCGCACTCGAGCTCTAGCCCCCAAGTCCACATCCTTCTCCTCAACTCTCTCCAAACATGCACGGAGTGGGAGGCAAGTGGATGGTCTCCTCCATCATGAAGGGACGCAAAAAAACTATGTGGGGCCGGATACTTAGCCGCGGATATCATGCACCGGCTGCCAGCCACGGGGCAGATCGTCCCTACCCCAGAACCTTACGAAAGGGTGGTTTTCCTCCCCCACTTCATTCGCGGACTGGGGTTTCCCCTACATCCATTCATCTACGGCCTTATGTACTATTATGGGCTGGACTTTCATGATCTGGCCCCGAATTTCAGCCTCAACATCTCGGCGCTCATCGTCGTGTGTGAGGATTTCCTCCGCATCCGGCCCCACTTCGGCCCGTGGCTGAAGACCTTCAATATCAAGCTGAAGGTAGTAGGCAGCCAACAAGTGGAATGTGGCGGAGCCATGGTGGGCAAAATGCCCAATGTTACATGGCTCGAGGGCTCCTTCGTGGAGACCATAAAGGGGTGGCAATCGGGGTGGTTCTAGATCACCGAGCCGCTCGACACCAAATAGGTGGCGGCCCCCGAGTTTCAATCCGGAATCCCCACACGGCTCACTTCCTGGAAGGAGAAGGGCCTGTCCTGGGGCTCATCGGTGGAGCTAGATGGACTCCAGAAGTGTATCCGGAACATGATAAGCAAGAAACTTAAGCTTGTCAACATAGTCCAGGTCATGCTCTTCCGCCAGATCCTCCTGTGTCAACAACGGGCTTTCAACTTATGGGAGTTCGACCCGGCCCAGCACCAGACTCTATGCGATCTCTTCGACATAACGCATAAGGACGTCTGTAAGGAGCTGTTCAAGGGAGCCGAGATCCCCCCTTCTCTTACCGAGGACCACAGGCTAAGCGTGAAGCGCCCTACGAATCCGGTAAGTTCTGTACATCTGGTAGGGTATTTATTTTCCATAGCTTAACCATGTGCGGGGTCTGAGCTCCCATGCCTTTGACAGGACTGGGTGGAGACATCGGAACAGATTAACTGTCCGGCCCCTCTGCCCGAAGACCCTGCAGACGCTCTCCTGACGAAGATGCGGACTCCGGCTCCTTATGAGGTGCCGAAGAAGGCCAAGAAGAAGGCCACGGGAACCCAAAAGAGTTCCCGGCGCTAGGTGGTATTGGACACATCGTCCGATAACTCCGATACGCACTCCTCCCATGAAAACGAGGAGGAGAGTGACGCCCCCGATTTGACTGTACAATAATCATACACGCAAATATGTACGATCAAGATCAGGAGGCGTCCATGGTGCCTCCTATGAACAGGAGGATGAGGAGGGAGGGGGAGTTGGGCTGGGCTGCAGTGTTGCGCGGCTGGGCCAAGTGCACAGTGCAGCCTGGCTTTTTTTTACTTTTCATTTTGTTTTGTTTTATTCTTTCAAAACTTTTCTATTTATTTATAACTTCACATTATTTTAGTTAAAATAAAATACAAAACTAGTTTCTAAATTAGTATAAGTAAACATACCTCCGCCACAAAAAGCTTGGTACTCAAATAATTTAGTTTGATATTTTAGAAATTATAAAAGCCATTTATATAATCGCTTAAGCCACTGTTTTAATCATTTTTGAGCACTTAAACACTTTATAAAAATTTGGTTTCTCAACCATAATTACCTATGCATTATTTGGCACAAACCGAACATTTTAGTTTTAATATTTGAAAACTTTTATTGTTCGCTTGATTTTGATTTTGAATTTGAATTGGTTTCAAACTAACGCGAGATTAGCAACAATAACCGAGGTGACGTGGCATCATTAGCAGAGGTTCACTGTAGTTACTTACCCGGGCGTCACAATTCTCCTCCACTACAAGAAATCTCGTCTCGAGATTTAGGAGGTAGAGAAAGGGGGAAAGATTTGGTTCCAAAATTCTAACGGATCTTCTCGGTCTTGGTTGCTCTTCTCGAAAAGGTCGATCCACTACATTGATGTCTTCATTCCTCTGCTCCAGGTCATCATGATGAAGCCGACATCCTTTTCTTCAAGATCTCCATCGTACTTACGGAAAAGATGAGGGAGACTCAGGAAGGACGGAGCTCAACACATGCTAGGTACCTGGGGGCTATCTCAGTGAACAAGGCATAGAGGCATCTCTTGAGATGAAATTAAAGAGATTCATCGAGAGCAAGGTAAGAAGGTGCACTAAGAAATTTCAAGAGGATAGGCAATCGTTTGTTGCCTGAAACATAGTGTGAAAGGTGTTCAGAGCAATGAACAAAAATGTTGCATCTGATACCGGAATGAAATATGGCAGGGAAGTTAGCTCGTGAATTACATACAAAACCAAGCATAAGGGATAACTTTTGCAATAGGGGGTGAAAAAGAGAGTCAGGTTTCGATCCCGTGGAACTGTGTGTTATGGTCCCACCATGTGGTTAAAAGTAGGAAGGGCGTTGACACCTTGCACGGTCATGATAGCAAGACATGTCAGGGGGTAGCCTATCTGTTATTCCGATAACAATGTCGGTACCAAGGGCGAGGGACAAAGAGAACCATTTTCCTGCTCGTTGAACGAGGCGGACCATTAGGCAAAGTTCTCGTCCATCGGTGGCTACCGGAATGTCATCAACAATAGTAATGAGGTCTTGCTTGATAGAATTGTACACCGAGGTGTTTAAATAAGCAGGAGAATATTACTTCTTAGATCATATAGACCTCAAGAAAGGTCAAACCAATCAATGGAAAGGATAATATGATCATGAAATTAAACAGAACAATGGAAAGGAAAATGTGTTTAAACACATATTTCAGGGGTATATCCTTCCCAAGGACAAACAGAGCATGACATCCATGACAGGATAGAAGTAGAAAATCATTTAGGTAAAGGGAGAGGAATTTCATGTCATTACCATACAATGGTGTTTGGGTAATTGAGCAGGAAACATTTAGCATTGGGCTTCAAATGTTCTTGTTGAAAATCGGAGTACCATAGACATGCTTCGAGATAGCATTGACATGGTCAACAGGTGAAGATCAGACTCTGGAGACACAAAGGATCCATCAGGAATAACTTGAAGAATAGGTCTTACAATTCCCTCATGGAAGAAGGGATAACCGGCCAGGTGTGATAGGCATGACCTCACCTTACCGATATATAAGGACCAATGTAATAACTCTTCGAAATATGTTCCAACCATCATAGCTGACCGAGATTCAGATCTGATTGGTGCCAGGATGCCTCAGACTTAGGATGCCTGAGAAGAAAAGGTGCATCACAATTGACGAGACGACATTGTAAGATTCTCGGGAAATGTACTATGGAAGCGAGTTCCAAAACAAGAGTTCATCATTAAAACCAAGGAGAGGATGAAGAGGTGGCTGATGAACTCAACGACAATTCATTGAGATTTTCAAAAGATGTATGTCCACACTTATGTGAACAAGGAGATAACATTTGTCAGATCAAATGATATAAGGATGTATGCTCGAGGAAAACATACACAATTAAGCATTGGATGAAAAGTGCACCCAAAATATGGTCTTAGGTAGCTGACCAATGCTAGAAAGGTGATTCAACAACCAATAGTCTAAGGATGAAATATCGACCATTAACTTGAAAGTAATAGGGTTGCTAAAGACACGAACAAGTTTGTGTTGAACAGAAGGCAATAAAGTGGTCGATGATAACACAACTCATCGAGGGCAAGGAGCGGTACTTCTCATCATGAATTCAATTGATATCTTGGAAGGGGTCAAAATGTTGATGATGATCATGACACATTTGTCGAGAGGTTTCAAGAAGATGTAACCGATCGACGATGACATCAAGTCAACGGAATGATGAAGCGAGAAGTTATTGAAACCATAGGTATGACACAAACTTGAAATCAAGCTTGTCATTCAAGGACAATTGTTATGACGAGGAAGATCGACGTAAGATTAGCTCACCTCGAAATTTTTGCTCTAGAAAGAAGGACCAGGTAGCACAGTTTAAAATCGGCATGACAATGATATAGTCGAGTAGGCTAGGAATTACGTGATCGAGTTCACACTACTAGGAAAAGGCCTACTAATGGCGCACCAGTTTTGCCTACTAATGGCGCATCACTGGTGCGCCATTAGTAGCACGCCACTAGTAATTTTTACTAATGGCGCACCACTGGTGCGCCATTAGTATCTGGTATACTAATGGCGCACCACCCAATGCGCCATTAGTATATAACACCATGCGCCATTAGTGTGCCTCCCAGGGGCCATATTTAACCATGTGCTTTGGCACACTAATGGCGCACTGCGGATAGATGCGCCATTAGTATACTTGGCATACTAATGGCGCACTCTGTCTTGATGCGCCATTAGTATCCTTTGGCATACTAATGGCGCACTCTGTCTTGATGCGCCATTAGTATCCTTTGGCATACTAATGGCGCACCTTGTGGTGATGCGCCATTAGTATGAATATTTGTTTTTTTTTACTTTTCTGATTTTTGCACAGGTTACAAAATATATTATTTGACAGAATATAGACAGTAGCACACAGCAACAGCAGATTCATCGAATACAATAGAAGATTAGTCTCCGAATACAATTCATCATATTAGTCTTCGAATTCAAAAGACCGAACAAAGATAAAACATTACAAGTCGATATCAATCATCTAAACTACCATCACATAGAAGAGAGCTGTGGTCATCATGATGAGCATCATCGCGATCAAACAGGTCTTCATCCGGTTCCTCCACCGCTCCCTCCTCTCTCCCGCTAGATAGCGGGCGTATCTAGATTCGGCCTCTGCCCTAGTGGTGTACCCTTTGTAACTGTTACCGCTGAAACAGTGAACCTGTCTCCGACACTCCTCCCAGTCGTCGTAGACTCTGGGAACCTTACCCTTGTACACGACATATGACGGCATCTCTATGCACAAGCCAAACAATAGACAATACATACATAAGCAATATATAAGTATGCAACAAAAGGATCGGAAGAGAAAAGCAAGACATTAATAGCACGATTCATGGTCCTACTAATAAATAGCATCGATTACATCTAAGTTGAACGACTGTCCAAACCAAAGAGACATACAATTCATTAAAGTTTAATTACAACATGAGCCAATCAATGTTTCAGAACTACACATCACTACTTTCAACTCGACTCATGGATAGGAGCGTGGATGAAGCCGCCGTCTGTCGTGATGGTCATGAAATCGCGGGCGTTGTCAGCCTGCATTTGTAGCATTTCGTCTATCTCAATGTTGGACGGTTGATATCTGAGGAAGAACTGCCCCGAAGTATGAAGGACATCTTGATGGATGATGTCCGCAAACTCTGACTGGATGCGAAAGAATTCTTGTCTGATGTCTGCGTCCTGGATTGCTGACAAGCTCGCGGCCCAATCTTTGAGATTATTTGGTAGCAGAAGGTGATGATGGTCCCTTACAATCGCCCGCATGTGATGGAGGGCGTAGTAGGCATCCTTCTGACTGCCAGGCGGCTGCTTGATGTAGCAGAACATCGTATTGTGGGTGAACACGTGCTTGCCGTACTTATGAACTGCCCTGATGAAGGTGCCTCCAGATTTGGCGTAGCCAGGGAGAACATTATCAAGAACTTTCTTGATATTTGTGTAGTCTATCCTGGAGTTACGGTTTGGGTCGAAATACGTGGCCATGGAATATTTCGGGCTTAAGAGGATGAATGTGCAATGTCTATCACTGCACAGAACACGGAATGTTAGAAAAAAAAGAACGGTCGAAATCTAAGAAATCATATGTTACGGGGCGGTTAAGGGATGACTTACTGGAAAAGTAAGCCACAAGGAAGTTATCCTTATCTGGGTTTGCCAGAATGACATCTTCAAGGTGTGAACTCGCGACTTGGCGGTCCCCAGCGCTGCTCAAGAGCTTGGCATGCATGTAGAAGGGGTCGACGATCACGATGTCCGGGGTCTTGTCTCTAATGATCCGCATCTCCATACTTAGCGAAAACAGCCGAACGAAGGTGTAGTGCAGCGGATGAAGGTTGAACATAGCAAAGATGTCATCAAACCGCAGGACGATCGTACCCCCGATGGCGCCATTCACAGAGCCCTTGCCCTCTGGCACCTTGGCCACGAAAACCGGGTATGCCACATCATTCTCTCTGAGACGCCGCTTCTCCAAAGAAAGAACATTGTCGTGTAGACTCCGCATAGCACCGGTTGCAGCACTGAGCATATTTGTCAGTAGCATCGCCCTACCCGTCACTTGCATCCTCCTCGTGATATCCTTAGGTGAAGGTGGCCCGTCCTGAGCACGGATCATACTCGGTGCCGGCTGGCTCACACCGGCGGCCTTTTTAGTCGGCCGTTTCCGGCCCTTCTTCTTGATCTGCTGTAATGGGACTGAGTTTTGCTCACAGACCGCCTTCTTGAGTGTGTTGGGGATGATAATATTTGGCACCTCCGCTATCTGAGGCTCGGTGAAGGCGGCAGTTGGAGGCGTCTCCTGAGAACTGAACGCCAGACGACGCCTGTTGCAATTGGGTTTCTCCATCGTACCAGCTAGATCGCGGTTGTCTTGTTTGGGTTCTTGAGAAGGAGGCCCGCAGAACTCGTCACCGTACCCATGTTCGGCAAAGTACTTATCAATGTTGGTAAATGTACCATCGTCGTTGTCATCGTTGTCCGGATCCTGTGCCATATGCATGTCCGGATCCTGTGCCATAGGGATGTCCGGCATGTCCGGTAGCATTGCGGCGTTCTTGCCATGGCTTGGCGCCGGCACGACTGGCGGTCTTGTCTGTGGGGTGGTGTCCCCCGCCCCCAAACGAATCTGGCTCTTCGGCCAAAGCAGGGGCCAACTTACGCAGGCGCTGAGGGTCATCTCATCTTCTTCGTCGGCCCCAGCGGGTCGAATCGGAGGTAACAGCTCATCGCAGCCTGGCAGCACCCGAACCACTTCAACCCTATACATTGTGGGTGGCATCGTATTACCGTGGAACACGGGGTTGCCCGGTTGAACGATTCTGCCCTTGGCGACATCGACCAACTCGCCGCCCACGAAGTGCAGGAGAGTGCAAGGAACGTCGGCGGCGCCCTATGAAAACATGTAGGGCGTCAGGGATGCCCAGTCAAAGGCAAGGAGATGAAGTCCTCGGCCGAGAGGCTTAGTTACCGTGATGCCGTCGAGCTCGGCTAATGTCGAGGCAACGCCAACGGCGGGCGTGCAACTGACGGAGGGGCCGCTTGCTGGCGAGGTGCCGGCCGGCGTACACCCGGGTGCATTAAGCTCCAATGCCGGTGTCGGAGACACCAATACCGCCACCGCCGTAGACACCAATACCGCCGCCGCCGGAGACACCAATGGCGCCGCCTACGCGTTGTGTGAGTTGCTGGCCGTGAAGCTGGGAATCTGGGGCGGCCCCTGTTGGCCACTCGCAATCCACATCGTTATCCCATGAATCAAGGTAGGCATAATGCCGGTAAGCGTCGATCCCAGTTGTTGTTGCACTTGCTCTTGGACCATCTCCAGAATCCGCGCCACTTGCGCCTTGAGTGCTTCAACCTCGCGCGACTGGCTTTCCGAGCTGGTCTTTTTCTCCTTTCGCCCACCAGCGCCATAGTATGACGACCATTTTGTGGACAAGCCTTTGCCGGCCACACGACCAGCTGACGTCGGCTTATTGAGCTTGTCCCTATTTTTCATTATGTTCAATGCCCTATTCAAAGGCGTGTCGAAAGGGGAGCTCTGAGACGACCCCGCGCTACTGCTTTCTTTGTCCTGTGGAAGGAACGTGAACCATTTAGAAATATTGGGGATTAATTAGAATGCAACCATATGGAGCTAATTACGCGGGGGTGTATTCCTTACCAGAACAAGCTCAAGCTCCTTGGTCTTCAGATCCGTGGTAAGCTCCTTTGTTACCAGGTCCTGCTTGTATCGGGCCCTAAGAAAGTTCCTGGTCTGCTTGTCACTGTATTTCTCGAAGCGGGGCGGGAGGCCTTGCTCGGCACGCTCCGTGTCCTCCTTGTCCCATACAGGCTCCGCCACTCTGTAACCGCCGGGACCGAGTTGGTGGACCCCTATGTTCAACTTTCGCATTTCTTTCCCCCACTGACTTGATTCGGAGGTTGCGGGGCTCTCGCACTTGATCTTGAACTCCTTGTAGTCATCTTCGCTCATCAAAGGATATTTTGCCTTGATCTTCTCATAACTATCACCTTTGTCAATCATTGCCTTCACCGTGCTTTTCCAAGTAGACAGGGCCGTGCTCATCGTCGTGAGGGCGGCACCGTTCATTTTATTACCCGAGAGGCATGTGTTTGCAAACTTAGCGGGGAACTTGTATCGTTCGTGCAGCTTCGTGAAGAGGAGGCTGCGCAAATTCCCTCGGTCCTTATGCCTTAGGTTCTCGGTGTTGATCGAGGCGGTGCTCCGGAGAATGCACCCGAGCTGAATCGAGTACCCCTTGACTACGTGTTTGGGCGCCGTCGGATGCCCGTCGGAGTTCACTTCAGTAAATTCCTCCCTAACGGTGCCGAGCACGTTCGGGCGCCGGTCCTTCCGTTGCCTCTTCGGTTGGCTGCCATCTGTGCGTGCGCCGCCATCATCAGTGGTGTCATCCCCGACGCCACTAGGGGTTGTGTAGTTAGGATCGGTGTCTTTCGCGGCGTCCTCATAGCGGTAAGGTTCTTCCTCCAACTCCTGGGGCAGCTCCCAGAATTGCTTGCCACCCGAATTGCTTGTTGCAGGTGGTGCGCCATTAGTAGTTTTGCAGAAAAGTAACATATATATATATATATATATATACTAATGGCGCACTTTTGCAGGGTGCGCCATTAGTAGTTTAAACTAGTAATGACGCACTGTGAGGCGGTGCACCATTAGTAGTTTTGCAAAAAAAAAGAATTAAAAAATTCAGTACTGGCGCACTCCATGTCTGGTGCGCCATTACTAGTTAGAACTAGTAATGGCGCACTTCGGTAGGATGCGCCATTAGTGTGTATGTAAAAAAAATATCACTAGTGGCGCCCCTATTTTCTGGTGCGCCATTAGTGTCTTCCACACTAATGGCGCATCACCAACTGGTGCGCCATTAGTATATAGTAGTGGCGCACTACTTCCCTGGTGCGCCATTAGTGTCAATCCTATCTATAGCCCTTTTCCTAGTAGTGTCAAATTCGTAAGTAATGAAGGTTACCAAGAGTTGTTTAATCGCGGTGCGAGCTCGATTCAGTTATCGGTGTCTTTGAGTGTTTAATAACTCAGAGCCCGTGAAAAATTGGAATCAGTGAGAATGTAGTACTTGATGAAGAACTCATAAGAAGTAATATGGCTCTGTGATATTATCGAGATACCACAGGGTAATACTCGAAGGTAGAACATAATAGAGGTTGCAGAGGTGTATTGATCTGCAGAAGACAAGTGCTTTAACTTGTCCGAGATCAAGGAGAAAATATGATCGGAGCCACAATTGCAAAGGATCAATTCACAGATACCAAATGATATTATATCAAGGGAATAGTTATTATTACAAGAAGCTTCCATGATAAGTTATACATCATGTCCATGGGCATGAACACAGGGTTCAAGGTTGACTCCCACTTCTTCATCATATAACCTTCCATTCACTCCTCGCTTTTAGAAATTGACATTAGTTGTTGAAAGTTTTACCTGGTGCAATACCAGATAAGTATGACCCATGAAATCTCTCGGGTTCACATAGAGTAAGGAAGGCATAGGTTTAACCCATCGGGGCATCTTATGAACACTTACCATAACTTCAAGAGCGAATAACTCAAGCTCAGGAGTAGAGCATGGTTGACAAAAGCAGGGGATACGATTATAGAACAACTGACTAATTCAAAGCTCAAGTGCAAAGGAATTTATGATTTCCAAATCAAGGGATCAGAAGCAAACGCTCTGATTAAGGATGGATAAGTTGCGTAGGCTTAGGGGTACAATCGATGGCAATCTGATTGGTCGAGATCCAGCTCATGTTTACAATGACATCTGAGTCGGAAGGATGAATTCTAGGACCTGATTGAGGATTGCGAGCATTCGCAACATATTGAATCAATGGACTCAAAATGATAGTGACAAAGGCTGTCAATAAGATTAGTTTACTTATGGGATTAACCATAATGCAAGCAAGCAAGAATTTCAAGGGCAATAAGTTGCTAAGGAATTTCGGAAGATCGATTATTTTGAAGACCTTAATTAGTGAAACACATAAACAACTGGGGATGGGCGGATACTCGATAAGTGCAAGAAATTATCTGTAGCGATAATAATGCGAAAAGAGCAACAATGCAGTAGGCACAAAGGATTCTCGGAATATCAGAGAATTTTTTTAGGGTATCAAGTAATAACAAGGGCAACTGGGTACAAAGGTATGAACAGCAAACGTAAGTGGTTATCCATAAGGATTTATCGGTGGTCGGGAATAGCAAAAAGTGGTGAGCATAAAATCTTGAGAGAACATCGGATAGTATCTTCGGAATCCTTCGATGCACCAAGCAATCATCTGGAGTGAGGGGCTCTCCGGGAGAAAGTAATTACGAGAACCTAGAGTTAGCGTTGGTAAAATCATTTAACCCGAATAGAAGAGAGATTAGAATCCCGAAGTATAGATGAGGAATAAAGGATCCTAATACCACCCAATGGCGACGTGGGCCCGTAAGCCACACAGCCATGTTAGTAAAAGTTTTGCAACATCTAGACTCGACTTCGGCCAAGGAGTTGGAACGGAGATTCCTACAGGCAGTTGGCTCTGATACCAACTTGTGACGCCCCCGATTTGACCGTACACTAATCATACACACAAATGTGTATGATCAAGATCAGGGACTCACGGGCAGATATCACAACACAACTCTACAAATAAAATAAGTCATACAAGCATCATATTACAAGCCAGGGGCCTCGAGGGCTCGAATACAAGAGCTTGATCATAGACGAGTCAGCGGAAGCAACAATATCTAAGTACAAACATAAGTTAAACAAGTTTGCCTTAAGAAGGCTAGCACAAACTGGGATACAGATCGAAAGAGGCACAGGCCTCCTGCCTGGGATCCTCCTAACTACTCCTGGTCGTCGTCAGCAGGCTGCACGTAGTAGTTGGCACCTCCCGAGTAGTAGTAGTCGTCATCGACAGTGGCGTCTGGCTTCTGGGCTCCATCATCTGGTCGCAAGCAAGGAGCTACACTACATATGTATGCATTGGTATCAACTGGAATAAGGCTATCATATGTGGACTGAAGTGCAGAAAGCCGGAATAAGAGGGGGATAGCTAGTCCTATCAAAGACTACGCTTCTGGTAACCTCCATCTTGCAGCAGAAGAAGAGAGTAGATGGTAAGTTCACCAAGTAACATCACATAGCATAATCCTAACCGATGATCCTCCCCTCATCGCCCTCTGAGAGAGCGATCACCGGTTGTATCTGGCACTTGGAAGGGTGTGTTTTATTAAGTATCCGGTTCTAGTTGTCATAAGGTCAAGGTACAACTCCAAGTCGTCCTGTTACCGAAGATCACGGCTATTCGAATAGATTAACTTCCATGCAGGGGTGCACCACATAACCCAACACGCTCGATCCCATTTGGCCAGACACACTTTTTTGGGTCATGCCCGGCCTCGGAAGATCAACACGTCGCAGCCCTACCTAGGCACAACAGAGAGGTCAGCACGCCGGTCTAAATCCAATGGCGCAGGGGTCTGGGCCCATCGCCCTTTGCACACCTGCACGTTGCGAACGCGGCCGGAAGCAGACCTAGCCTAGCAGGCGTTCCAGTCCAATCCGGCGCGCGCCGCTCGGTCGCTGATGTCGCGAAGGCTTCGGCTGATACCACGATGTTGAGTTCCCATAACTGTCCCCACGTAGATGGTTAGTGTGTATAGGCCAGTAGCCAGACTCAGATCAAATTCCAAGATCTCGTTAAGCATGTTAAGTATTCGCAAACGCCGACCAGGGCCAGGCCCACCTCTCTCCTAGGTGGTCTCAACCTACCCTGTCGCTCCGCCACAAAGTAACAGTCGGGGGCCGTCGGGAACTCGGGCTCACCACTACCTGGATGGAGCCACCTGCCCCTTCAGCCCCCATCTCTAAACAGTATCACCGGTAATGTAACAGTGTAAAGTATATAGTATATGCCCGTGATCACCTCCCGAAGTGATCACGGCCCAGTAGTATAGCATGGCAGACGGACAAGAGTGTAGGGCCACTGATGGAACCCTAGCATCCTATACTAAGCATTTAGGATTGCAAGTAAGGTATCAACAGTTGTAGCAACAATGACAGGCTATACATCAGAATAGGATTAACAGAAAGCAGTAACATGCTACACTACTCTAATGCAAGTAGTATAGAGGAGAGTAAGCGATATCTGATGATCAAGGGGGGGAGGGCTTGCGTGGTTGCTTTGGCAAAGAGGAGTTGTCAACACCGTAGTCGAACTGGGGTACCGGCAGCGGTCTCGGGGTCTACCGGAAAGAAGTAGCGGAGGGGGAACATAATGAATAACAGAGCAATCAAAGCATTACAAAGCATAACATGGCAATACGCGATGCTAGGGGCGACCTAATGCGGTAGGAGGTGATATCAATGAAGGGAGGAAACATCCGGGAAAGTATCCCCGGTGTTTCATGTTTTCAGACAGATGATCCGGAGGGGGAAAGTTGTGTGTTCGCTATGCTAGGGATGTGTGGTGGATGAACGGACTATGTATTCGGATTCGTCTCGTCGTTCTGAGCAACTTTCATGTACAAAGTATTTTCATCTGAGTTACGGTTTATTTTATATTAATTTTCAAACTTTTAATTGATTTACTAATTTCTGAATTTAATTTAATTCATAAATAAATTAATATTTAATTACTATGGGTACACAGAAGTGTACCCAGCAAATGTGACATAGAGGCTGACTGGTGGGGTCAGGAGCTGAGTCATCAGCCCGGTCAATAGTCAAAGTTTGACTATTGACTGGTCAAACAAGGGTCAAAGGGACCCGCGTGTCATTGACTGGGTTATCCTAGTCAGTAGGTTGACTGGTCAACTAGGTCCAGTGGGACCCAGCAGTCAGCGATACAAATAGAAAAAAAACCAGTGATTAATTAAACCATTTAGTTAAATAGTGCGTGTGGGGCCTATTGTCAGTGATAGTGGGGGTTAGTTTAGTGGGTGATTAGTGGGGGGGTTAGCCCCCAATATGTACGCACACACACAAGGAGCCGACAGCGCCATCGGCCATGGCCGTGGCCAAGGCCAACAGCCACGATGGCGGCCGGAGATGCGCGCCCGGCCGGAGCGACGACAGCAGGAGGCAGCTGCAGGGGCGGCAGCAGTAGGAGAGGAAGAAGGGCGAGGCACGGCGGCGGGAGGAGGAGCAGAAGCATTAGGAGGCCAGCGGGGGCGCGGACAGAGATGAGGGGTGCAGGCGCACGCGCTGACTGCAGCAGGCGGGCGAGGATCGGGCCGTGAGCAGGACACGCCCGACGCGTGGACACGGTGGGGGGAAATCAGGGGCGCGGCAGCGGCAACAGGGGGTCGCCGGAGGCAGCAGCAGCAAACCGCGGCGGCTCGCAGGGGTGTGCGGTGGGGCACGGGGCACACGCACGTGCAGGAAGAGCGGGGGCGGCTGGGTCGACCCGAGAAGAGGAAAGGGAGGGGGTCCGTGCGCGAACACGCACGGCGGACTGCGGCGCCGGCGACCATGGCGGCCAAGCGCGGGCGCGTACGGAGGAGGGGCGCCGAGCGCCTGGGCGGCAGCAGGCGCGAGCAGCGGGGCGAGGAACGGCGGCGCTAGGCTACGGCAGCAGCGGCAGGTGCAGGGGGGTCGACACGCAGCAAGAGGGGAAGTGATGAGGAGCTCACCACGGAGGCACATGGAGGCCCGTTGGTGGCTTAGGAGCTGCAGAGGCGGCGGATCGACGAAGAACTGCGGCAACGGCCGGTGAAGAAGATGGTGTCGATTCGGCCACTGCGGTGGCTCCGGGCTTGAGCTCGTGGGTGAGGAAGATGAAGAGGACGACAACGGATCTCCTGGACATGTCGGCGAGGCAAGGGCTCGGTGGTAGGTGACGGGGCCATGATGATGGACTCACTCGGCTTGCGCAAGGAAGAAGAGATCGAGGCGAGGGGGGAATTGGGGAGGCTAGGGTTCCAGGAGGGGCATGGGGGGTCTTATCCACACGGGGGAAACGGCACAGAGGCGCGGGATGGCCGACACGGCGCGGCCTCCGCGCCATGGACGACACAGGGGCGTCCACGGTGCCTCCTATGAACAGGAGGACGAGGAGGGAGGGGGAGTTGGGCTGGGCTGCAGTGTTGTGCGGCTGGGCCAAGTGCACAGTGCAGCCTGGCTTTTTTTTACTTTTCATTTTTTTTATTCTTTCAAAACTTTTCTATTTACTTATAACTTCACGTTATTTTAGTTAAAATCAAATACAAAACTAGTTTCTAAATTAGTATAAGTAAACATACCTCCGCCACAAAAAGCTTGGTACTCAACTAATTTAGTTCGATATTTTAGAAATTATAAAAGCCATTTATATAATCGCTTAAGCCACTATTTAAATTATTTTTGAGCACTTAAACACTTTATAAAAATTTGGTTTCTCAACCATAATTACCTATGCATTATTTGGCACAAACCGAACATTTTAGTTTTAATATTTGAAAACTTTTATTGTTTGCTTGATTTTGAATTTGAATTTGAATTGGTTTCGAACTAACGCGAGATTAGCAACAATAACCGAGGTGACGTGGCATCATTAGCAGAGGTTCACTGTAGTTAATTACCCGGGCGTCACAAGGAGGAAAATGAAGATTCTCCCCCTCCAGCCGGGGGAGACAAGAAAAGGAAGGCCACCCCAACCGGGGAGGCCGGAGGGTCCAAGAAGGGAAGGACTCTCCTTCCGGACTGTTCCACCACCGCCGCCGAAGGTGAAGACGAGTGGCTACTCAGGGCCAAGCCCCTGGCGAAGTCGTAAGTATTCGGATACCAGAGTAACTCATAGCATACTTTTGTTGCACTGCTTCTCCTAACATCGAATATGATTATGCAGTCCGCCCTGAGCTCGTATTGACGTATCCTCGTCGGACGGTTCCTTGGACTCATCGGATATGAATAGTGATACACTTGCAACCGCCTCCTCTCCTTGCCCTACGGACAATGTCGAGGTATTGTCTCAAGGGGCACCGAGCCGGTTGGAGATAGTCTCGGAGGCGCCTCAAGGCAACCTTCGGGACTCCAAGAGCAAAGGGAGCAAGACTCCCAAGGGCTCCAAGTTCGGCCCTCAGCCGAACACCACGCCGGAACCTCCAGTGATTCCGGACTCCAGCAGGCGGCCCCCTTCCAAGAGGAGCAAGCCGCCCGTGCCGGTGACCTCTGTCCATCCAAATGCACCAGACAACCTGCTGGGAGCGCTTCGTGGCGCTTCCATCGATGAAGAGCACCGCACTATTATGAGTGCGGTGATCAAGAAGGTTCAGTCCGCCAAGAGCGGACTGACTAAAGCATGTGCCAGCCTTCTAACAGGCTTTGAGGTAAGTATTTAAAATATAGGAAAATATTACCGCATAGAGAGTAGCCCCTGATGCTCTGTTTGGTGTTCACAAATAAAAGCCGAATAGAGGATCAAATAATATCTGCAGGAGTCTAATATAAGTATGTATGTATGTGTATGCAGGCTTCGCTGCTGACCTCTGCCGCACTGACTGCGGAGGTTGCCGCACTGAAGCAGAACCTCGAGCGGTCCGAGAAAGAGCTCGGCCTTGCCAAGAGGCAGCTCGAGGAGAACAAAGGTAAGTAATACCTTGTCTATATATGTAAAAAAAGATGTGGTTGCAAAATGATAGGATCATCATGGATGTGCCAGGGGCCACGACCGAAGTGGCGACCCTGAAGTAAGCATTGTCCAAGGCCGAAAACAAAGCAGCCAAGGAGTGCACCGAGCGGGAGAAACAAGATGCGCGGGTGGGCAAGGTGCAGCAAGATCTCCAGGCTCTCATGAAGAAACACGAGACTTTGGAGCTTGACTCGAAGACGCGAGAGTCCGAGCTTGCCGTGGCCCTCGAGAGCACAAAGCATGCCAAGGCTGAAGCCCAAAAGGCCCTCCAGGAAATTGAGGCGATGAGGAAGATAGCAGCGGGTAAGGCGTTCATTATGCAAAGCAAGCATGTCAAAGCAAATTAATTATTACTTACCCGAGTCCGGAGCTCTCCAGGAGCATTCGCAGATCTGCCCCGCAGCATGTCAGATGCCGCAATGTACTACTAGGCCGAGGAGGGAAGCTCGACGGAGAAGTTGTTCTGGTCTCAGTATACTGGGACCGAACACTCGATGCCTGTGAGCGACCAGCTGAAGCAACTGGTCGAGCTGCACAAGGCGGCCGAACAGGCCATGAGGGGCCTTATAGTCCGGATGTGGCCTGGCGACTCCCTTCCCAATAGCTACTTTGGCCTGGTGAGGCGGCTTGTGGATGCCTGCCCACGGCTGGAAGTCATAAAGCGGTCCATCTGCATCGAAGGTGCACGCCGGGCTTTTGCCCGTGCGAAGGAGCACTGGGCCAAGATGGACGCCGAGAAGCTGGTGAAGGAGGGGCCGCCGCAGGGCAAGGAGCATCGCTACCCTGAAATGTATTATGAGGGTGTCCTGAAGGGTGCCGTCTTGTGGCGGACGAGTGTGCGAAGGATGTAATTTTTGAATGAACTTGCTCGTGTGATCCTGTATTATGAAAACTTGTTCATGTGCGGTATGCAACGCTTGTTTGAATTTAAGATATTACCTTCTGTGCGGCTATTTATCAAATCTGAGAGATGGCCAGTCGTCGGCTTTTGCCCCCATGCCACGAGTGCTGGGGGTGTTCGAGATAAATCTGAGCACTCTTTTTCCCATTGTTGGGTCCTTCGAGGGAGGTGCTCAGCACAACGAACAAGGCAATCGGACTATAATGCTTTATCACTCTCACTTAACCATAGAAGTCTACAATTTTAAATTTTGGCGAAGCCCCTAGTATTTGGAAGGCCAAATTCGGGGCGCTATACACGCCTTAAGCCGGACAAAGCCGACTCCTCGCTCTAAGCGGCATAAGTCTTTAGGGACTCGAGACCTCTTGAACAGCGACCAGCTCTAGCCTTATCATGACAGCAAGTTTTAGCTTTCTCTACTTAGGTGCTTACCCAGATGAACCGGGGCACAATCGCAGTAGTTCTCCCAATGCTACCTTAGCCGATATAGCGGAACGTAAGGTACCAAAATATGGGAACCGGGCAAACCCAACTATTGACCCAAGACATTATTCGGAGCTGATGCATATAATGCTATAAGTTCGGGGTGCCGCATGATACGTCTCCAACGTATCTATAATTTTTAATTGCTCCATGCTATATTATCTACTATTTTGGACTATATTGGGCTTTGTTTTCCACTTTTATATTATTTTTGGGACTAACCTATTAACCGGAGGCCCAGCCCAGAATTGCGGTTTTTTGCCTATTTCAGTGTTTCGAAGAAACGGACTATCAAACGGAGTCCAAACGTAATGAAACCTTTGGGAACGTGATTTTCTCACCGAATATGACCCAGGAGACTTGGACCCTACGCCAAGGAAGCTTCAAGGTGGGCACGAGGTAGGGGGGCGCACCCTATACCCCCAAGTGCGCCCCCCCGCCCTTGTGGGCCCATCGAAGCTCCACCAACGTACTTCTTCCTCCTATATATACCTACGTACCCTCAAACGAACAGATACAGAGCCAAAAACCTAATTCCACCGCCGCAACTTTCTGTATCCACGAGATCCCATCTTGGGGCCTGTTCCAGAGCTCCGCCGGAGAGGGCCGTCATCACGGAGGGCTTCTACATCATCATAGCCTTTCCGATGAAGTGTGAGTAGTTTACCTCAGACCTTCAGGTCCATAGTTAGTAGCTAGATGGCTTCTTCTCTCTTTTTGGATCTCAATACAAAGTTCTCCCCCTCTCTCGTGGAGATCTATTCGATGTAATCTTGTTCTTTTTGTGGTGTGTTTGTTGAGACCGTTGAATTGTGGGTTTATGATCAAGTCTATCTATGAATAATATTTGAATCTTCTCTGAATTATTTTATGTATGATTGGTTATATTTGCAAGTCTCTTCGAATTATCAGTTTGGTTTGGCCTACTAGATTGGTTTTTCTTGCCATGGGAGAAGTGCTTAGCTTTGGGTTCGATCTTGTGGTGTCCTTTCCCAGTGACAGAAGGGGCAGCAAGGCACGTATTGTATCGTTGCCATCGAGGATAAAAAGATGGGGTTCATTTCATATTGCATGAATTTATCTCTCTACATCATGTCATCTTGCTTAAAGCGTTACTCTGTTTTTAACTTAATACTCTAGATGCATGCTGGATAGCGGTCGATGAGTGGAGTAATAGTAGTAGATGCAGAATCGTTTCGGTCTACTTGTCACGGACGTTATGCCTATATACATGATCATGCCTAGATATTCTCATAACTATGCTCAATTCTGTCAATTTCTCAACAGTAATTTGTTCACCCACCGTAGAATACTTATGCTCTTGAGACAAGCCACTAGTGAAACCTATGGCCCCCGGGTCTATTCTCATCATATCAATCTCCATCACTTTAATCTTGCTTTGCTTTTTTACTTTGCCTTTTACTTTTCACTTTTGCATCTCTATACCAAAAATACTATCTATCAGATCTCACTCTCGTAAGTGACTGTGAAGGGATTGACAACCCCTAATCGCGTTGGTTGGGAGTAGCTCTCGTTTTGTGCAGGTACAAGGGACTTGAGCGTGGCCTCCTACTGGATTGATACCTTGGTTCTCAAAAACTAAGGGAAATACTTACGCTACTCTGCTGCATCATCCTCTCCTCTTCGGGGAAAACCAATGCAAGCTCAAGAGGTAGCAAGAAGAATTTCTGGCGCCGTTGCCGGGAAGTGTACGCAAAAAGTCAACATACCAAGTACCCATCACAATCCCCATCTCTCGCATTACATTAGTTGCCATTTGCCTCTCGTTTTCCTCTCCCCCACTTCACCCTTGCCGTTTTATTCGCCCTCTCTTTCTCCTTCTCCTTCTCCTCCTCCTTTCTCCGTTTTCCTTTTCCTCGCTTGCCTTTTGTTTGCTCGTGTGTTGGATTGCTTGTTTGTCGCGATGGCTCAAGATACTACCAAATTGTGTGACTTCACCAATACCAATAATAATGATTTCCTTAGCACTCCGATTGCTCCTCTTGCCAATACTGAATCTTGTGAAATCAATACTGCCTTGTTGAATCTCGTTATGAAAGATCGATTTGCCAGCCTTCCTAGTGAAGATGCCGCTACTCATCTGAATAGCTTCTTTGTTTTATGTGATATGCAAAAGAAAAAAGATGTCGATAATGATGTCTTTAAATTGAAGCTATTTCCTTTTCCGCTTAGAGATCGTGCTAAAGCTTAGTTTTCGTCTTTGCCTAAAAATAGTATTGATTCTTGGAACAAGTGCAAAGATGCTTTTATCTCTAAGTATTTTCCCCCCGCTAAGACCATCTCTCTTAGAAACGATATTATGAATTTTAAGCAACTTGATCATGAACATGTTGCACAAGCTTGGGAGAGAATGAAATTAATGATACGTAATTGCCCTACTCATGGTTTAAATTTGTGGATGATTATAAAAAAATTATGCCGGATTGAATTTTGCTTCTAGCAATCTTTTAGATTCGGCCGCGGGAGGCACTTTTATGGAAATCACTTTAGGAGATGCTACTAAACTCCTAGATAATATTATGGTTAATTATTCTCAATGGCATACTGAAAGATCTTCTAATAAAAAAGTGCATGCGATAGAAGAAATCAATGTTTTGAGTGGAAAGATGGATGAACTTATGAAATTATTTGCTACTAAGAGTGTTTCTTCTGATCCTAATGATATGCCTTTGTCTACTTTGATTGAGAATAGCAATGAATCTATGGATGTGAATTTTGTTGGTAGGAATAATTTTGGTAACAACGCGTATAGAGGGAATTTTAATCATAGGCCATATCCTAGTAACCCTTCTAATAATTATGGAAATTCCTACAACAACTCTTACGGAAATTATAATAATATGCCCTCTGAATTTGAGAGTAGTGTTAAAGAGTTTATGAATTCACAAAAGAATTTTAATGCTTTGCTTGAAGATAAATTACTTAAAGTTGATGATTTGGCTAGGAACGTTGATAGAATTTCTCTTTAGATTGATTCTTTAAAGCTTAGATCTATTCCTCCCAAGCATGATATCAATGAGTCTCTCAAAGCCATGAGAATTTCCATTGACGAGTGCAAGTAAAGTACCGCTAGGATGTGTGCTTCCAAAGATGCCTTTATTAAAGCGTGTTCTTCCAATTCCTATGAAAATCAAGATGAAGATCTAAATGTTATTGATGTGTCCCCTATCAAATCTTTGTTTTGCAATATGAATCTTGATGAAACTGAATATGATCTTCCTTTACCTAGAAGGCGTTCCAAAAATTCGGAGTATTTAGATCTCTATGATAAAATTGATGAAAGTGGGATTAAAAGAAATAAAAATCTAGATGTTGCTAAACCCACTATATTGGATTTAAAGGAATTTAATTATGAAAGTTGCTCTTTAATTGATTGTATTTCCTTGTTGCAATCCGTGCTAAATTCTCCACATGCTTATAGTCAAAAGAAAGCCTTTAACGAACATATCGTTGATGCCTTGATGCAATCATATGGAGAAAAGCTTGAGTTGAAAGTTTCTATCCCTAGAAAAATCTATGACGAGTGGGAACCAACTATTAAAATTAAAATTAAAGATCATGAGTTTTATGCTTTGTGTGATTTGGGTGCTAGTGTTTCCACTATCCCCAAAACTTTGTGTGATTTGCTAGATTTTCACGATTTTGATGATTGCTCTCTAAACTTGCATCTTGCAGATTCCACTATTAAGAAACCTATGGGAAGAATTAATGATGTTCTTATTGCTGCAAATATAAATTATGTGCCCGTAGATCTCATTGTTCTTGATATAGATTGCAATCCTTCTTGCCCTATTATTCTTGGTAGACCTTTCCTTCGAACGGTTGGTGCGATTATTGATATGAAGGAAGGGAATATTAGATTTCAATTTCCATTAAAAAGGGCATGGAACACTTTCCTAGAAAGAAAATAAAATTTCCATATGAAACTATCATGAGAGCCACTTATGGATTGCCTACCAATGATGGCAATACCTAGATCTATCCTCGCTTTTATGCCTAGCTAGGGGCGTTAAACGATAGCGCTTGTTGGGAGGAAACCCAATTTTATTTTTAGTTTTTTGTGTTTTTCTTATGTTAGGGACTAAATAACCCATCTATATTCTGTTTGGATGCGGTTTTGTGTTTTAATTAGTGTTTGTGCCAAGTTAGACCTATTGGATCTTCTTGGATGATAGTTATTTGATCTTGCTGTAATTTCCAGAAACTTTGCGTTCAGTGCCCGAATTATTAAACATCATAAGAATGTGATAAAATACTGATTCCAATTGATGCTGATCAATAAACAAATTTTCTAGGTCGTCCAATTTTGGTAGATTTTTTGGAGTTCCAGAAGTTTGCGTTAGTTACAGATTACTACAGACTGTTCTGTTTTTGACAGATTCTGTTTTTCATGTGTTGTTTGCTTATTTTGATGAATCTATGGCTAGTAAAATAGGTATAATCCATAGAGAAGTTGGAATACAGTAGGTTTAACACCAATATAAATAAATAATGAATTCATTACAGTACCTTGAAGTGCTCTTTTGTTTTCTTTCTCTAACGGAGCTCACGAGATTTCTATTGAGTTTTGTGTTGTGAAGTTTTCAAGTTTTGGGTGAATTCTTTTGATGGATTATGGAACAAGGAGTGGCAAGAGCCTAAGCTTGGGGATGCCCATGGCACCCCCAAGATAATCCAAGGACACCAAAAAGTCAAAGCTTGGGGATGCCCCAGAAGGCATCCCCTCTTTCGTCTACTTCCATCGGTAATTTACTTGGAGCTATATTTTTATTCATCAACATGATATGTGTTTTGCTTTGAGCATCTTGTATTATTTGTGTCTTTGTTTGCTAGTGTGACACAATCATCCTTGCTGTACACACCTTTTGAGAGAGCCATACATGAATTAGAATTTGATAGAATACTCTATGTGCTTCACTTATATCTTTTGAGCTATGTAGTTTTGTTCTATGTGCTTCACTTATATCTTTTGAGCATTATAATTTTGCTCTATGTGCTTCACTTAGGTATTTAGAGCATGGTGGTGGATTTTTTTAAATAAACTATTGATCTCTCATGCTTCACTTAAATTATTTTTAGAGTCTTAATAGCATGGTAATTTGCTTAATAATAACATGCTTGGTATTCAAGATTTGTGAAACTTTCTTTTGAGTGCGTTGAATACTAAGAAAAGTTGGATGCTTGATAATTGTTTTGAGATATGGAGGTAGTAATATCAAAGTGATGCTAGTAGAGTAATTGTGAATTTGAGAAGTGCTTGAGTTAAAGTTTGCAAGTCTAGGATGCACGTATGGTAAACGTTATGCAACAAATTTGAAACATGAGGTGTTATTTGATTGTCCTCCTTATGAGTGGCGGTCGGGGACGCGCGATGGTATTTTCCTACCAATCTATCCCCCTAGGAGCATGCGCGTAATGCTTTGGTTTTTGATGGCTTGTACATTTTTGCAATAAGTATATGAGTTCTTTATGACTAATGTTGAGTCCATGGATTATACGCACTCTCACCCTTCCATCATTGCTAGCCTCTACGGTACCGTGCATTGCCCTTTCTCACATCGAGAGTTGGTGCAAACTTCGCCGGTGCATCCAAACCCTGTGATATGATACACTCTTTCACACATAAGCCTCATTATATCTTCCTCAAAACAGCCACCATACCTACCTATTATGGCATTGCCATAGCCATTCCGAGATATATTGCCATGCAACTTTCCACCATCCAGTTTATCATGACACATTCATCATTATCATATTGCTAGCATGATCATGAAGTTGACATAGTATTTGTGGCAAAGCCACCGTTCATAATTCTGTCATACTTGTCACTCTTGATTCATTGCATATCCCGGTACACCGCCGGAGGCATCCATATAGAGTCAAACTTTGTTCAAGTATCGAGTTGTAATCATTGAGTTGTAAATAAATAGAAGTGTGACGATCATCATTCAATAGAGCATTGTCCCAAAAAAAGGCAAAAGAAAAAAAACAAGGCCAAAAAAGGGGGCAATGCTACTATCCTTTTTCCACACTTGTGCTTCAAAATCTTCATGATAGAGAGTCTCGTGTTTTATCACTTGCATATACTAGTGGGAATTTTTCATTATAGAACTTGGCTTGTATATTCCAACAATGGGCCTCCTTAAGTGCCCTAGGTCTTCATGAGCAAGCAAGTTGGATGCACACCCACTTAGTTTCTTTTGTTGAGCTTTCATACATTTATAGCTCTAGTGCATCCATTGCATGGCAATCCCTACTCCTTGCATTAACATCAATCGATGGGCATCTCCATAGCCCATTGATTAGCCTAGTTGATGTGAGACTTTCTCCTTTTTGTCTTCTCCACATAACCCCCATCATTATATTCTATTCCACCCATAGTGCTATATCCATGGCTCACGCTCATGTATTGCGTGAAAGTTTATGAGTTTGAAATTATTAAGGTATGAAACAATTGCTTGGCTTGTCATCGGGGTTGTGCATGATGAGAGCATTCTTGTGTGACGAAAATGGAGCATGACTAACCTATATGATTTTGTAGGGATGAACTTTCTTTGGCCATGTTACTTTGAGAAAACATAATTGCTTTGTTGGTTTGCTAGAAGTATTATTATTCTCTATGTCAATATGAACTTTTCTCTTGAATCTTTCTAATCTGAATATTCATACCACAATTAATAAAATTTGCATTGAAATTATGCCAAGTAGCACTCCGCATCAAAAATTCTCTTTTTATCATTTACCTACTCGAGGACGAGCAGGAATTAAGCTTGGGGATGCCTGATATGTCTCCAACATATCTATAATTTTTGATTGCTCCATGCTATATTATCTACTGTTTTGGACTATATTGGGCTTTATTTTCCACTTTTATATTATTTTTGGGACTAACCTATTAACCGGAGGCCCAACCCAGAATTGTTGTTTTTTGCCTATTTCAGTGCTTCGAAGAAACGGAATATTAAACGGAGTCCAAACGGAATGAAACCTTCAGGAACGTGATTTTCTCACCGAATATGACCCAGGAGACTTGGATCCTACGACAAGGAAGCTTCGAGGTGGGCACGAGGTAGGGGGGCGCGCCCTATACCCCCAGGCGCGCCCCCACCCTCGTGGGCCCACCGAAGCTCCACCGACGTACTTCTTCCTCCTATATATACCTATGTACCCTCAAACGAACAGATACGGAGCCAAAAACCTAATTCCACCGCCGCAACTTTCTGTATCCACGAGATCCCATCTTGGGGCCTGTTCCGGAGCTCCGCCGGAGAGGGCCGTCATCACGGAAGGCTTCTACATCATCATAGCCTCTCCGATGAAGTGTGACTAGTTTACCTCAGACCTTCGGGTCCATAGTTAGTACCTAGATGGCTTCTTCTCTCTTTTTGGATCTCAATACAAAGTTCTCCCCCTCTCTCTTGGAGATCTATTCGATGTAATCTTCTTCTTTTTGCGGTGTGTTTGTTGTGACCGATGAATTGTGGGTTTATGATCAAGTCTATCTATGAATAATATTTGAATCTTCTTTGAATTCTTTTATGTATGATTGGTTATCTTTGCAAGTCTCTTCGAATTATCAGTTTGGTTTGGCCTACTAGATTGGTTTTTCTTGCCATGGGAGAAGTGCTTAGCTTTGGGTTCGATCTTGCGGTGTCCTTTCCCAGTGATAGAAGGGGCAGCAAGGCACGTATTGTATCGTTGCCATCGAGGATAACAAGATGGGGTTTATTTCATATTGCATGAATTTATCTCTCTACATCATGTCATCTTGCTTAAAGCGTTACTTTGTTTTTAACTTAATACTCTAGATGCATGCTGGATAGCGGTCGATGAGTGGAGTAGTAGTAGTAGATGCAGAATCGTTTCAGTCTACTTGTCACGGACGTGATGCCTATATACATGATCATGCCTAGATATTCTCATAACTATGCTCAATTCTGTCAATTGCACAACAGTAATTTGTTCACCCACCGTAGAATACTTATGCTCTTGAGAGAAGCCACTACTGAAACCTATGGCCCCCGGGTCTATTCTCATCATATCAATCTCCATCACTTTAATCTTGCTTTGCTTTTTTACTTTACCTTTTACTTTTCACTTTTGCATCTCTATACCAAAAATACTATCTATCAGATCTCACTCTCGTAAGTGACCGTGAAGGGATTGACAACCCCTAATCGTGTTGGTTGCGAGTAGCTATTGCTTTGTGCAGGTACAAGGGACTTGAGCGTGGCCTCCTACTGGATTGATACCTTGGTTCTCAAAAACTGAGGGAAATACTTACGCTACTTTGCTGCATCATCGTCCTGCTGCATCATCCTCTCCTCTTCGGGGAAAACCAACGCAAGCTCAAGAGGTACCACCACACTGTCGAAAGTGTTTGGACTTCTCACGGCGTATTATGGGGTATGCTTAAGCCCCTGGCGTATTGGTCGTACCAGAGTGTACGGGTGCTGAATGTCATGTACGAACATATATATATATATATATATATATATATATATATATATATATATATATCAAAGAATAGAGAATGTGGTAATAGTCTAGTGCTATTCCTTGTTTATTCAAAAAGGTGCGTCAAAGCAGAATGATACAAGTAGTGCGATAAGCAAAAAGTAGGACTATTTGACATGTCCCCTCCAAGGGCAAGCTGAGGAATGATATTTAAAGTAGTTATTTTACTCGTTATCAGAGACCACCTGGGAGTTCCATGGTGCGACATAGCTTTTTGCCTCCTTGGTTGTTGCATCGTGTGTCCGGCAACCGTACTGCCGGACGGGGTTTCCAGAGAGTAAAGTCCTGAAAAAGAGAAAAAATAACAAAGCGGGAAGCCCCTAGTGCGGTTGAGCCGCGTCTTGGGGCGTGCCGTAGTCGTGCCCCCTCCCCACCTATGCCCATAGTATTTACAATGCGTAATTATGTACGCGTGGCACGGATTTCGCCGTTTGGCTGGGACTGGGGTGGGGGCTGCATTGCTATGCGAGCTCAGAATGTGTCAGGCGGTCTTGTTGCAGATTACTCCGGGCGCGCTTGACGGTGTCCGGGTGTTTAATCACCGAACTGGTGGATTGCCTGAAGAGGTTGCTTTGTGGTTCTGCTGCGAGGGCCGCAGTGTGCTCCTCCATGCGGAGAGAGCGCTCTGTGTTTCCATTGACTGTGATGACCCCCCCCCC
>NC_057812.1:672901874-672919946 GCF_018294505.1 Triticum aestivum
GCATCTTGAGCTTGAGGTATGCATAATGCGGTACCACATTGAATCTCACAAATGCGGTTCTCCCAAGCAGTGCGTGATAGCCACTGCGGAACGGGACTATATCGAAGATTAACTCCTCGCTTTGGAAGTTATCCGGGGATCCGAAGACCACTTCCAGTGTGACTGAGCCTGTGCAATGGGCCTCTACACCTGGTATGACGCCTTTGAAGGTCGTTTTTGTGGGTTTGATCCTTGAGGGGTCTATACTCATTTTGCGCACTGTGTCCTGATAAAGCAGGTTCAGGCTGCTGCCGCCGTCCATAAGGACTCGAGTGAGGTGAAATCCGTCGATGATTGGGTCTAGGACCAGTGCGGCGAATCCGCCATGACGGATACTAGTGGTGTGGTCCATGCGATCAAAGGCGATCGGACAGGAGGACCATGGGTTGAACTTTGGGGCAACTGGCTCCACCGCATATACGTCCCTTAGTGCACGCTTCCGCTCCCTCTTGGGGATGTGGGTTGCGTATATCATGTTCACCGTCTGCACTTGTGGGGGGAACTTCTTCTGTCCTACAGTGTTCGGTGGCCGGGGCTCCTCCTCGTCATCGCTATGTAACCCCTTATCTTTGTTTTCGGCATTTAACTTGCCGGCCTGCATGAACACCCAACAATCCCTGTTGGTGTGGTTGGCTGGCTTGTCGGGGGTGCCATGTATTTGACACGAGCGATCGAGTATACGGTCCAGACTGGACGGGCCCAGAGTGCTTCTTTTGAATGGCTTTTTCCGCTGACCGGGTTTAGAGCCTCTGAATCCAGCATTGACTGTCGTATCCTCGGTATTGCCACTGTTGATGCAGCGCTTGTGTTTGTTGCGACGTGACTTGCCATTGCTATCCTTGGTATCTGAAGTACCATGGTTCTTTGATATGTTATTGCTGCGAGCCAGCAAGCTCTCCTCTCCCGCGCAAAAGCGGGTCATGAGTGTCGTGAGGGCTGCCATAGATTTCGGCTTTTCCTAGCCAAGGTGCCGGGCGAGCCACTCGTCGCGGATGTTGTGCTTAAAAGCTGCTAGGGCCTCTGTATCCGGACAGTCGATGATTTGATTTTTCTTTGTCAGGAACCATGTCCAGAATTGCCTGGCCAATTCCTCTGGCTGCTGAATTATGTGGCTCAAGTCATCGGCATCTGGTGGTCGCACTTAAGTGCCCTGGAAGTTGTCGAGGAATGCGGCTTCCAGATCTTCCCAACAGCCAATGGATTCTGCTGGTAGGCTGTTGAGCCAATGCCGAGCTGGTCCTTTGAGTTTGAGTGGGAGGTATTTGATGGCGTGTAGATCATCACCGCGGGCCATGTGGATGTGCAGGAGGAAGTCCTCGATCCATACCGCAGGATCTGTTGTGCCGTCATATGATTCGATATTTACGGGTTTAAAACCCTCTGGGACTTGGTGATCCATTACTTGGTCTGTGAAGCATAGGGGGTGTGCGACGCCTCTGTAATGGGCTATATCACGACGCAACTCAAATGAGTCTTGTCCGCTGTGTTCGGCCCGGCCGGATTCACTTTTACTATATCTGGCATGACGGTTATCGTCTCGTGTAGTGGCGCGCCCTCGTGATCCGTAGATCGATCTTGCGTGTTTTGCTTTGTCCTCCAATACGTCTCGCAGGTCTAGCGCGTTTCCCCGTGCCTTGACATTTTTATTTGAGTGGCGTCGGGGTGCGGGCTGAGCTTTTGGCTGAAATGCCTCTCTGTCATGGCCACGAGGTGGCCGATCAGCCGCGTCATATGCTGGAGATGTAGGTTTTAATGCTTCCTCCTCTAGTCGGGGTAGCAACCTGCGCTTTGGGTAACTCTTGGAGGGGCGTTCAAGTTCATATTCCTCGGCCGCAAGGACTTCAGTCCATCTGTCAGCTAGCAAATCTTGACCAGCTTGAAGCTGATGTTGCTTTTTCTTAAGGCTATTTTCCGTGTCTATAAGCCGGCGGTTGAAGCGCTCTTGCTCGACGGGATCCTCAGGCACAACAAATTCGTCATCGTCGAGGCTTGCCTCGTGTTCGGAGGGAGGCGTGTAATTATCATCCTCCGCCTCTCCATCTGCCGCTCTCTTGGGAGGGCTGGCTTCTCCATCCTCCTGCTCTAAATCTTGCTGGAGGGGATTGTTGTCATCTTCGGCACTGTCCGGAGTACTATTATCTCATGTGCCGGTATCACCGCTTTTGCCTTATCGGGACTTAGAGCGACGCCGCTGACGTTGGCGCTTGGGTTGCTTCTTGGAGGGGTCATCCTCCGCTGTCGCGTCGCCATTGCCTTCTTTGGGTGTGTCCACCACATATATATATCATATGATGAGGTGGCTGTCCAGTGCCCTGTGGGCAGTGGTTCTTGTTCGTCTCCTGCATCATTGTCCATACCGTCGATGTCTTCGGAGTCGAAGTCGAGCATGTCGGTCAAATTGTCGACAGTGGCCACTAAGTGGGTGGTGGGTGGGTGGCGAATTTCTTCGTCATCTGCATCCCAATCCTGCCGGGCATAGTTCGGCCAGGACTCTCCTGACAAGGAGAGAGACCTTAATGAGTTCAGTATGTCGCCAAAGGGCGAGTGCTGAAAGATATCCGCGGAGGTGAACTCCATGATCGGCGCCCAGTCGGATTCGATAGGCACGGGCGCAGGCGGTTCGGAGTCTGTGGCCGGGGAAGAATCTGGTAGTTCGGCGTCATGGCTCCCATGAAGGGTAAGGTTGGTATTTGGCTCGATCGCCGCTGAAGATGCGGCCTCCGTGGCGGGGTCTATCCACCCGTCCTTGGATCGCGCAACTGGCTCCGAATTGAGGGTCGGAGCGGTCGCTGCTGCGATTTCTCGAACACTGTCTGATGGTGGAGCTAAATCATGCTCATCGCGACCGTGCGGCGCACTCGGCAAGGGCTCGAATCCGTCGAAGATCAAGTCTCTGCGGATGTCGGCCGTGTAGTTTAAGCTTCCAAACCTGACCTAGTGGCCAGGGGCGTAACTCTCGATCTGCTCTAGATGGCCAAGCGAGTTGGCCCGTAGTGCGAAGCCGCCGAATACGAAGATCTATCCGGGGAGAAAAGTCTCACCCTGGACTGCATCGCTATCGATGATCGAAGGAGCCATCAAGCCTAACGATGACGACATAGAGGAACTCTCAATGAAAGCACCAATGTCGGTGTCAAAACCGGCGGATCTCGGGTAGGGGGTCCCGAACCGTGCGTCTAGGAAGATGGTAACAGGAGGCAGGGGACATGATGTTTACCCAGGTTCGGGCCCTCTTGATGGAGGTAAAACCCTACGTCCTGCTTGATTGTTCTTGATAATATGAGTAGTACAAGAGTTGATCTACCACGAGATCAGAGAGGCTAAACCCTAGAAGCTAGCCTATGGTATGATTGTTGTTGTCCCTACGGACTAAACCCTCTGGTTTATATAGACACCGGAGGGAGCTAGGGTTACACAGAGTCGGTTACAAGGAAGGAGATCTACATATCCGTATTGCCAAGCTTGCCTTCCACGCCAAGGAGAGTCCCATCCGGACACGTGACGAAGTCTTCAATCTTGTATCTTCATAGTCCAACAGTCCGGCCAAAGAATATAATTCGGCTATCCGGATACCCCCTAATCCAGGACTCCCTCACAAGTCTCATGTTGCTGCAACCATGCACCATCACACTTGTGGGGCTAATGCAAAGTCATTTTTTGCTCACCTTATTGAAGACCCAACTCATTACATTGTAATGAGCCGGCCCTTGGGGGCTACCAATTGCTCCTGTCAACAATTCAAGGTACAGAAGTTTTATTCCATTATATTGAAGGGTCCTCAGTTGGTAAAGCACAAAGCTCTTAACCTTGTGGACGTGGGTTCAAGCCCCATGATGGGGGTTACATCATATGATGTTCTTTTCAAAGAAGTATATATAAAGTCCCAGCTCAATATTATCTTACTGAGCGGGCCCTTGGGGGATACACGTTGTTGTTCAAGTCTATATGATCATATTTATAAAGTCCCTGCTCATTATTGCATAATGACCCGGCCCTTGGGGGCTACACTGGTTGAAGTTTTTATGGGCATCAGGCAATTACAAGTTCGAGGTTGCTGCAAGCATGACAACCCGGTACTTGGGGGCTAAACATGTGTGGAATGTTTAGTTTTGACTAGTGATGGAGATGAACAACCTGGATTTCTTCAAGGTTGCAACATTTATATTGAAGCAAGTCTTAAGTCATCACTTTGCTCTTCTCAATACTTGGGGGCTACAGGTAATATGGATATAAGGGAGAAATATTTTCAAATTCTCAGTTTTGAGCAAACCAGATTGACCCAGTGTCTGCAACAATCATGACCCGGCGTCACTAATAATTATGACCCAGCGACGGCAACAATTATGACTCCACATCATCTATTTATAACCCGGCAATTTTGGTAATCATAAACTGGCAAGATCTACATCTTCAAGCCGACTGAAAATTAGATGAGTATTTCAAGACCAATATTTTTGTTAAGCATTGGGAGCTGAATCAAATATTCTTCACAATATATTTCTGTGAGAAGCCAATGACAGCAAATTGATCATGAAGCTGGTCTATCGACCCAGACTGTACAGAAGAAGGATATGACAAGGATTTAAGGATGATCAGGTGCCGGCTTACAAGAATTTTTTAACCCGGAGCACAACCTGTCAAATTTGTTCTTGTGTTTATTTTGCAAGATCATTTTTAACATGGATAAATCCAAATTAAACTTGGGGCTAATGTTGGGGATATACCCCGCGGTATGACCCGGCCGGACTTGGCGACTCAATGGTGACCCGCCCTGACTTGGCGACTCATTAAGTGACCCATCCAGATCTCTTCACTCACTGATGACCCGGCCGAACCAGGTGACTCATTGGTGACCTGGCCAGTGAGTTAGAGGAGCAACAAGACCCGAAGGCCTAGTAGGAAGTTCAAGGAAGGCCGGCTTACATTATGGCAGGCCGTCTTAAGAGGAAAGCATAAGGAATATTCCCTTACAAAGGAAGCAAGACTAGGGCTCCACTTGTAATAGAGTAATCCTAATCCTAATAGGACTAGTCATGTAAGACACCCCTTCAACATATATAAGGAGGGGCAGGGCCCACCAAGAGGGACAAGTTCGACAAGTTAGGTCTAGACAGACAAGTCAATAGCTCTCGAGATAGAGCACCCTTGTAATCGTGATCATCATCATCAATATCAATGAAGCAGGATGTAGGCTTTTACCTCCACCGTGAGGGGCCGAACCTGGGTAAAACCTCGCGTCTCTCATCCCGCACAACCCCTCTCAAGCTACCACATAGATGTGTTGGCCTCACGACTAAGTCCTTTCAACGAGGACATCTGCTGTGAAAATTTCATGGCAGTTATGCAAAACTATCTATGTTTATGTTTGAATGCATGCTACTTTCGGTTGAACCTGCTTTGAACTTGATCAAATTGAAGTTCACAACCTTAAGTTTAGGGGATCGACTAGAAAAGGCCAAAAATTGCTGGAGTATATATATATCCACTAAGGGTTTTAGTCCTTTAACATTTGAAGGATCACCTAGAGATGTCCTTATGACTTGTTTATTTCAGTTCTTCGCAATGTGATGCTCTATATGTGCAACTATTTGCTGTGTAGTTCAATTTCATCAATAACAGTTTCAACAATACCACTATGAATTACGATATTTGGTTGCTGTTAAGGATATTGCAGTTAACATGACTTTTCGTTTTTCAATTGCTATTTAGCAACATGCATTGTAATGAATTACTAAATATGCAATCCCAGGCTACATAGCAACAAGGAAGAGTGTTACCTTAATGTTCTGATGATGTCTAGATATACATGTAATAAAATCTTATATAATGGGATGGAAGGAATGTTGTAATACATCATTTTCAAGTGTTGTTTAGCTTCTAATATTAACTTGGTGCTTTTAGGTACATATATCATTGACAAAGATCCACACTTCGACCCTTTCTGCGCATGGGGCAATGAGATATTCATGAACCAGCATCAAGTGAGGAAACTGATAAAGATTGTTACTAAAATGGGTCAAAAGATGTCAATCGAACTATTTTTTACACTCTATGCAAGACAACAATGAACTGCAGGATGGTAAGTAAGAACCCTATAGCCTTCTTTTTACTGCCTGTAATGAGTTGTGTTAGATGACAATATCTGAATCTTCTTTCTTTTGCAGTGGATCCTAAAGCAGTTTACTCAAGATTACCTCTCAAACTACATGATTGGCGGCCGACCATCACGAGGGGTTGGACTAGTGTCCTGCATGCCTTCTGCATCCAGGAGAGCACAATAGGGCAATTCCGCTTCACCTTGTTCAGCAACTGGAATGTGTGTCGCCTCTTTCTTTACCACCTGTAATAGTACAAGTATAGAACTCTGGTACATCATTCTTTATTTGGTGCTTCTGTAGTTCTTAAACATATGTACCTGTGAATCGAATAATGCATTGGTTACTTGAACCTGATGGATATGAATAAAACTATAGCCTACTTTAAAGTTTAAATTAGGTACAATTTTAAATAGCAACAATTAAATTAGGGCGAAATTACGTTGTGCAGGGCATTACGGCACACACGGTTGGTAAAACACGAACGTTTGTGATATACACCATAATCCGAGATGGTTCACAGAGAGGAAACATGTGCAAGCATGCACACAGTTGCCGTTCGCAAAGCATGTGCGGTGTCAGACACTATCACATACGGTGTGGGAAAACTAAATGTGTGTGATTGTCTACCTATCGTACACGGTTTATAATCATGAACTGTTTGTGATGTGCCAGGCATCGTAAATCTCCCGTGCCTAGAATCTGCCTAGAATCTTCCTGGAAAGCTCCCGTGCCTAGAATCTGCCTGGTTTTAGGCAGAACCACAAAACTCCGACTGCGATGGCAATGCGAGCACAAATGAGTAGCAAGGATGAAGCGTTTGTGATAGTCGAGATATCAGAAATGGTTATATAGGGACAACTGTATGCATCAAGGCTCCCTATCCCCGACGGTTTCTGGGTCGTGTGGGAAGGACCCCCCTATCGCCCACACTCACTTGGCGACGATTCCAGATGCCGTCGTGGAAAGGGGTTTTAAACCGTTTGTTTAGGACCGACGCGCACCAGTGAGGTAACATACCGATGACAAAGGGAACAACGTATACCATTATGTGGTTTGACCGAAAAAGATCTTCATAGAATATGTAGGAGCCAATATGAGTATCCAGGTTCTGCTATTGGTTATTGACCAGAGATGAGTCTCAGTCATGTCTACATAGTTCTCGAACCCGTAGGGTCCGCATACTTAACGTTCGATGACGATCGGTATTATGAGTTTATGTGTTTTGATGTACCGAAGGTAGTTCGGAGTCCCAGATGTGATCACGGACATGACGAGGAGTCTCGAAATGGTCGAGACATAAAGATTGATATATTGGAAGCATATGTTTGGACATCGGAATGGTTCCGGATGAGTTCGGGCATTGGGCCTTATTGGGCCTTAGTGGGAGAGAGAGGAGGAGACGTCCAAGGTGGGGGCGCGCTGCGAAGCCCAATCTGAATTGGGCCGGCCCCCCTTTCCTTCTCTCCCTCTCCCTCTTCCTTCTTCTCCTACTCCAACTAGGGAAGGGGGGAACCTACTCCTACTGGGAGTAGGACTCCCCCCTTGGGCGCGCCATGAGAGGGCCGGCCCTCCCCTCCTCCACTCCTTTATATACGGGGGAGGGGGCACCCCATAGACACACAAGTTGATTGTTTAGCCGTGTGCGGTGCCGGACCCCTCCATAGAATTCCACCATGGTCATATCGTTGTAGTGCTTAGGCGAAGCCCTACGTCAGTAACTTCATCATCACCGTCATCACGCCGTCGTGCTGACAAAACTCTCCCTCTTCCTCGGCTGGATCAAGAGTATGAGGGACATCACCGAGCTGAACATGTGCAGATCGCAGAGGTGTCGTGCGTTCGGTACTTGATCGGTTGGATCGCGAAGATGTTCGACTACATCAGCCGTGTTTCATAATGCTTTCGCTTTCGGTCTACGAGGGTACGTGGACATACTCTCCCCCTCTCGTTGCTATGCATCTCTTAGATAGATCTTGCATGATTGTAGGAATTTTTTTTGAAATACTGCGTTCCCCAACAATTATGCCACAGATTCAAATCTTTCCAATACTCCAAGTCCCACAAAGCGGACCTGCGGGTAAACAATAATCTCTTTTCTGCCTTGCCATGCTTCCTTTTCCCACTACCATTATCAGGATGGTTTCCTGGTGTAATATGACTGACCTTCTGTAATTCCTCCCGCAACTCACCGAAGGTGAGCCTCTTTGGTGCATCACGGTTTTCATGATCTGCATCGAACACATGTCTTGAGTATTTTCTAGGACACGGCTTGTCCTTGGCAAGGAAACAACGGTGTCCAATGTAACTATCTTGCTAAGTATTGCGCATGACAACGGATTCTTGTCACAGCGAACACGTGCATTATAACCATGTGTCGATCGCCCTGACATATATAGTGTCCAAAGCAGAATAATCATGCATGCACCAAACTATAACATCATGCAGAAAGAAATCAGCTGGTGGGCTGGTATATAGGTCTCGAGTGAGAACATCTGACCCCTCCATAGGTTTTGAAGTTCCTTCACAAGAGGCTCGATGAATAAATCAAAATCCTTTCCAGGACTTTTTGGACCTAGGATGAGCAAGTCCATCATGTAGTTTGATTTTTTGGTGCAGACATTTGGTGGCATGTTGTAAAGGATAACAAGATGGCCACTTGCTATATGTGGCACTCTCATGGCCAAATGGGTTGAATCCATCTGTAGCTAAGCCAAGTCTAATGTTTCTCGGCTCAACAACAAAAATTTTGTGTTTCTGATTGAAACTTGTCCAGTCACTACCATGATATGGATGGCTCATTACATTCTGATCTATGTACTCATGGTTCCTAGAATGCCACAGTACATCTTCTCTTGTTTGAGCATCATGAAACAACCTCTCCAATCTTGGTATAATTGGAAAATGTCTCAGAACATTATGAGGAACCCTCTTCACAACATCGCCATCTTTCCATCTTGATGATTTGCATTTTGGCATTCTCACTTAAGTTGGCATAATTCTTCCAGAATAGAACACAATTATTGTTACAAACATGGATCATATCATATCCAATTCTAACTGCACGATGGAAGTTCTTCATTTTACTGTAGGTGTGTGGCAGCTCAGACGCATCTAGGTTAGATTCGCGGAAAGGGGCCAAGATCGCATCGAATGATTTGTTGGTCATCTGCTCAAATGTCTTCACCTGAAGAAAGGAGGCCATAGTTGAGAATACTAAAAGCTTATTTCCTGCGGTGACTGCCACGTTGCATTGTTCCAACATGCCGGCCCACCATTTTTCTTGTGCAGGTGAAAGTTCTTGAAATGTGCGAGCATTTCATAGCATTGTTTCAATATTGGTAGAAGTCACTGGCTCCGCTACCACCTCCTCCTCTTCCTCTTCCTCCTGAGCATCAGGCAGATCAAGATGGTGATCTGCTGCTTCCACATAATCAGTAACATTTACATTCACAGCTTCATCATGATGAACCCACCTAGTATATGTGACTGACATCCCATACGAGTGTAGATGATTTTGCACAGTTGGCTATGGTCTTGAAACTAAATTCATACAACTGCTACACGAGCAAACACATCTGATTTCGGACCACCATACTCAGCTCTGATAAAGTTCATGAAGTTTTCAACCCCCTCAACATATGCAAGGGAGAATCTTTGAGAATAAGTTATCCAAGTCTTGTCCATCTGTTAGACATATAAATTAGTTCTTCTACTAGATATTATAGAAAAACATACATATTCTTTTAAGTCTACAAAAAATACGTAGGTCAATGTCTAAAGCTATGGCAAGATATTTGGACCAGTAGATCTAAGTAACGAAATATATGTAAAGCTAATTCAGCAAACAGATTGAAGTTACTATTATAAGAGACCGTTTCGGCCTGTCCTTTGCTACAAAAAGGATTGGGCTACCTTGCTGCACTTTAAGTTACTATTGCTACTTGTCACTTCTTACAAATTACCTTGCTATCAAACTATCTATTATCGACAATTTCAGTGCTTGCAGAAAATACCTTGCTAAAAACCGCTTGTCATTTCCTTCTGCTCATCATTGGATTCACGCTCTTGCTTATCGAAAGGACTATGATTAATCCCCTATACTGGTGGGTCATCAAGGCCAATTACATTCCAGCCCTTGATTATAGATAGTTGATGAGCAATAGTAATATGTCTTCTGTATAGTAGATTAGAAATAGGTTTATGGCTTCAGTATAAATGAAATTGTTGATATCACACTAGATAGAACGGCATTGCTTAAAAATTTTATTCTGATAAATACATTGCTTAAAGTGATTGCTGTAGTTTTTCTAAAATTGTTGCACTAAACCCAGCATAGGCATACCGGTCCTAGATACTACCTCAAGTTGGACCGTTGGATCATCTTCCATAAAAGTAATATATGTGCCTGATTTAGGAAATTGTCTAGATTGCTTGATAGGTCGTTATCACAATTCAGTGCACCTGCATTTAAACATGCTTGGTTTTACTGTCTCTGTCTTATCCTAAATACGAAAGATTTGCAATTACTTTTTTCCCTACAACATTAACAGGAATGTGTACATGGTATACTATCACTTAATGACTTGGCTCCTAAAAGTCGTCAAGTTATTATATTGTTACACATAACCTCCATAGACCATCTGAAATTTATGTTTATGTAGTGTACATATGTAGTTCATTCACTACTTCCTATTTACATCATCTGTAACATGACTTCATTTTTTGATTGGGGGCATGGAGGTTATTGCTCTTTGTTTTGCTACTGATGGAGTTCAACATATGTATATTTCCATGGGTGGAATGGATTTATCCAGTCTGAAACATTACTAGCTAACATGATATTAGGATTTGTGTCCAAATTATCTAGCGAGTGGTGGATCCAAGATGAAGCCCCTCAATGCGGAGTTACAAAACATGATGCACATACTCCTATCAATATTTTCATATTCACTGTGAAGTGTAGGCGTGTATTAGAGAATCTGTACATTTCATCTACTAAAAATTAATGCCTACATAAAACTGGCTACATCATTTACAGTTTAACTGTTGTATATGGCAAAAAGGCTCTAGATAGATGATATACACATGTTAGTGAGTTTATCTGAACCAGATAATATGTCGTGCAGGTGAAACTAAGGAGCTATACTTTGTGGATTCATTTCTAACAACATGTATGTAGTCATCTTAGTAGACTGCATATCGGATTCAAGAATTGTGGCCAGAAAGTAGTACGACGGGGTAATTCCATCAAGTAATATTTTCTTAGCGCTCTCCATTGCTTTTGTAAAATAAAATGTCCAAAGTAATAATAGTATGCATATTTCAGTTATACTATTATTGAGAAATAAAGGCATCCATTATACACTATAGGAATCATGGGCTATGTAAACCGTCGGCATCAATAGCGTCGGCATATCTCCCTTGCCCGTTGGCATAGAAAAACCGTCGGCATAGATGACCTATGCCGGCAACATCTGTTAGCAAAAACATTTGACAGTGCATCCATCAAGTGTCGTATGCATACGTGCACGCACCGGACTCTGCCACATGGCAGCGTCTGGTGCCTTTCGTTTACCTAGTCCAGTACTCATATTTTAGTGCAGAAAATCCACATTATTATGTATTTTATTAGTTTATATCATATATTGTATTTTTATTTCTTATTCATAATATAGATGTATATATATTTATAACTTTTCTTCACTCCTAAAATCCAGTCACCAATTTAACCCTTACATCTACTTTCTTCCTACTCCCTCCTACTCATATTGTCGACCGCTCCCTTTTCCCTCGTGTCATCGAGTGCTGCTTCTTAACAAATCCTATCCTAACCATAAAAACAAGACAAATCATTTACCTGGTCTAGAACTCATATTTTAATGCAGAAAATCCACATTAATACTCTTCCAATGTTTTCATATTATCTGACATAGGGATTGCTTTAAGATTTATCTAGTACTGTAGGGGCATCACATTAGGAAACTAATACCTTATTCACTAGATATAATAATTATCTAGTCTCCTCTATATCTATTTTTGTAGATGGCCCATTTTTTGTTGTTATATAACTGATCGAAATCTCCTGTAACTCAACAATTGGGGTGCGCCTTACACTTGAAAATATCTTGGCAGAACCAACCAAAGAGAGATAGGGATTTATTAAATTGTTGCTAGCACATAATTATGACATCTTATACACAATGTCAAATTTCCATCATGAATATTATTTTATTATCTACGTTGTGGTTGTTAATATTTATTTAAAGGTTATAACTACATCAAGTGTGAGGCTACTTTGTATACGAACACCATATGTGGAATGGTGGGGACTTTCACTGTGCTCTTCAAAGTTTGATGGTTGGAACAGTTGGAGGAGGTATTTCCTTGGATATGCAATATTACTGCAGGTGGTGTGATAAGAAAACAAACTTGATGATAAAGGTGGAAAAAAATCTTGGAAACATGTCAATCTCTTATATCAAGGGGAAATATTAAGCTTATCTACGATATGTGCTTATGCATTTTGAGTGGTTTAAGAAAAGTACAAGCGAAAAGCTTGCAGAAGTACATGTGATCATTGAACTAACAGTTAAAAATGGAACACCATAATGCCTATGGATATACATTTTGCTTGAAGTACATGAGTATGGTACAAACACATTAACATGGGAAATGGGTAGTACACACAAACATTAATATGAGGATACACTTCAATATGTGATGCCAACACAAATTAAAGTGTAAAATATACTTGGACATTGATATCACACATATAAACATGGGAAAACACACTCTATCTTGTCAAGAACACGCTAATATGGGGAGTAGACACACATACTATCTTGTAAGCACACATACCAACATGGAAATTATACACTAACACATGAGGTGCCCATATTGAAAGCAAACACCGCTTTTTAAACAACCAAGGGTCTAAATGTGAGCACTTAAATAATTCTATAGTTAAGAGTTTTAGTTCAAAGTTTATTACTGAATAAGAACAAAAGACATTATAATGACGAGTAGGATAGTAAAATCAATCTACACCAATTCCACGACACAACCCATTAATACTAGCAAAGGAGATGAAACTTACATTTGTAAAACTCCAGCTAGGTAGGACGTAACGGACAATAAGCTTTCCAAAACATGAATCACAAATTAGTAGGTGGGCTAATGCATTTTTTAATTCACATGCCCATAGACAACCATACACTACTAGGAAATACCTTATAGGTAGATTTCTTGTTCCCGGCGGTCGAGTTTTACCCTCATACAAGGCAAGAAAAACAACCTGATGAGATCTGTTATATGCTAATCCATTCGATCAGATGCAATAAGTTAGTATTCAAGCAATGAGTAAATAACAAAATGGTGTAAAACCACACTTCGCCATATATGACACGGGACCATTATTGCAGAGCAGATCAAGGATTATGTTACCAGAATCTAACAGAGCGAAACATGGGAGCATAACTACAGTTTGTACCACTTACATGATGAAAACTTAATGCTTTTTCGGCTCATGAGATTTTCACCAGCCATCCATGTTCTCATTTCGCACGTGTTGTTCCTATTTGAATTGCACTGCAATCAATACAAGTAAGGATTAAGCAAACTTCAAACTCATCGTATACGACACCATTATTGTTGAGCAGATCAGGAGTTACGCTACAAGAGTCTAACCAAATACTAGCGAAGAACAAAATAATTATAGTTTGCACAACTTACAGGTTGCAAAGTACTTGCCTTTTTTGGCTCACACGCTTTCCGCTAGCCATCTCTAGTTTCCAACTTCCATGTGTTACTCCAATACGGAAATGCCCTGCAATCAATATGACTGAAGATTCAACACACTTGGCACTCATCTTATATGACACCATTACTACTGAGTTGATCAGGATTTACGCCACCAATGGAACACCATAGGTGAGCGTAATTAAAGTCCATAGCAATTACATGGTGCACATGCATTTTCTATGTTTATCCATGTATATGATTAGTTTGTATCCTATATTGTATTTTCGATGTCCTATTCACAATATATATATATATATATATATATAGATATATATGTGTGTGTGTGTGTGTGTGTGTATTTATATAATTTTTCTTCGCAAATCCGACACTACAAACACCAATTTAATCCTTACATTGGCTTTCTTGCTACTCCCTCCTAGTCCTATTGTCGATCGCTCCCTTTTCCTTTGTGTCATCGAGTGGTGCTTTTTAACCAAATCCTATCCTAACTCATAAAAAGAAGACAAATCATTCACCTGGTCTAGTACTGATATTTTAATGCAGCAAATCTACACTAATACTCTACCGTTGTTTTCATATTATCGACATAGTGAGTGCTTTAAGATTTATGTAGTACTGTAGTGGCATCACATAAGGAAACTAATACCTTATTCATTTGATATGATGCTTATCTAGTCTCTGCTATGTCTGCATTTGTACATGATCCATTTGTTGTTGTTGTTGTTGTTGTTGTTGTTGTTGTTGTTGTTGTTGTTGTTGTTGTTGTTGTTGTTGTTGTTGCTGCTGCTGTTGTTGTTGCTTGTAACACCCTCGATGCGACTATATCTCCCACGTGTCGAGGCACGACTTAGAGGCATAATCGCATTGAAGGCATATGTCGCAAGTTAGGCAATCTTCACAACATCCCATGTAATATAAATAATAAAGGGGAGATAACATAGTTGGCTTACACTCGCCACGTCAATCAAGGTACATAAATAACATTACATCATCCAAACACTCATGGCCCGACTACGGCGCCAAAATAAAAGATAACCCAACATGCGACACGGTCTCGATCACCCCCAACCGGGCACCACTACTGATCATCAGGGAAAGACGCGTAGTATCGTTGCGAGTCCTCTTCGAACTCCCGCTTGAGCTCAAGCGCGTCACCTGGAGCGGAATCATCAGGCCCTGCAACTGGTTTGGAAGTAATCTGTGAGCCACAGGGACTCAGCAATCTCGCACCCTCGCGATCAAGACTATTTAAGCTTAATAGGAAAGGCAAGGTATATATGTGGAGCTGCAGCAAGCGACTAGCATATATGGTGGCTATCCTGTTCGCAAAAGAGAGCGGGAAGAGGAGGCAAAGCGTGAACGAATAACTAGAGGGCATCCTGCGGCAAGCATTATTCCAACACCGTGCTCACTTCCCAGACTCCGCTGAGAAGAGACCATCACGGTAACTCACACGGTTGATTCATTTTAATTAAGTTAAGGTTCAAGTTATCTACAAACAGACATTAACAAATTCTCATCTGCCCATAACCGCGGGCACGGCTTTCGAAAGTTCAAATCCCTGCAGGGAGTCCCAACTTAGCCCATGACAAGCTCTCACGGTCAACGAAGGAATATACCTCCTCCCGAGATGTTCCGATCAGACTCGATGCCTCGGTTCTACAAGACACTTCGACAGGTTAAAACAAATCCAGCAACACCGCCCGAATGTGCCGACAAATCCCGATAGGAGCTGCACATATCTCGTTCTCAGGGCACACTCAGATGAGCGCTCCATACAACTAAAACCAAACCTCGAGTTTCCCCGAGGGGGCGCTGCACAGGACTCTAGTTTGGACCAACACTCAGAGGAGCACTGGCCCAGGGGGGGCTAAAATAAGATGACCCTCGGGCTTCGGAAACCCAAGGGAAAAAGAGGCTAGGTGGCAAATGGTAAAACCAAGGTTGGGCATTGCTGGAAAAGCTTTAATCAAGGTGAACTATCAAGGGGTTCCCATTATAACCCAACCGCGTAAGGAACGCAAAATCCGGAAAGATAACACCGATATGACGGAAACTAGGGCGGCAAGAGTGGAACAAAACACTAGGAGAGAGGCCGAGCCTTCCACCCTTTACCAAGTATATAGATGCATTAAGATAACATGACAATATAATGATATCCCAACAAGTAAATAATGTTCCAAGAGGAACGGTCTCCAATCTTCACCTGCAACTAGCAATGCTATAAGAGGGGCTGAGCAAAGCGGTAACATAGCCAAACAACGGTTTGCTAGGACATGGTGGGTTAGAGGTTTGACATGGAAATTTGGGAGGCATGAAAAGAAAGTGGTAGGCATCGTAGCATAGGCATAGCAAAAGAGCGAGCATTTAGCAAAGCAAAGATAGTAGTGATTTCGAGGGTATGATCATCTTGCCTACAAAGTTGTCAGAGTTGACTGGATCCTCAAAATCAAACTCAACGGGCTCCTCATTAGCGAACTCGTCTCCTGGCTCTACCCAAACAAGACAAACAAGCAAACGGAACACACTCAACCACGTGCAAAGCTCAAACAATATGATGCAAGGATGGTATGCTATGCGAGATGCGATGCGGGATGCATATGCAAGATTTGACAAGGGATGCATGAACCTGGCCTCAACTTGGAAATCCAAGTATGCCACTGGAAAGATGAGATGAAATCGCTTGAACACTATATAAAGAACGCCGGAATCGGAGTTACGGTTTGGTAATGGCAAGCGATTCAAATATGACCACGTTCTGCGATTTACAACAAGTAGCCATCTAAATGCAACAAGATGAACATGCTACAGCACTCAAACATGGCATCCAAATACATGGCAGGGATGCATTCATGATGCTTAACAAAAGTCTAGCACTGAGCTACGATCAAATCTTCCATTAACAGGTTCAAACAAGCATGACAAAAATGCATATGGTAAACAGATTTCAGCCTTAGTGAAATTAACACTTGTCTGGAATTTCAGATCAGATAGCACTCTTCGGAGCAACAAAACTATATGCTACAGGACCTGAACATGGCCAAGTAAAGCATGGCATGGAGCTACTCAAAGATATTAACAAAAAATCCCTTAGTGACCTTGAGCCAAAAGGGATTAGAAAACACAATTGCAAGCATGTGAACATGGCAAAAACATAATCAGTTCTCAGACTTGGTGAAAACTGGAACATGCTGAAAACAAATATCAAGTAGGCATTTTTACGAGCTCGATGCACTCACTACAGAGCAAGTCATGACAAACTAAGCATACACCCATCAAGAATACACAAAATACAAGCTAGACATGGCAAGAACAATATCATAGCATGCACGGATCAACTACAACATCATCAGCAAAATCGCTAACAAGTAGACAATCTGCCCAGATTCACTAAATGACAAAAGTAGAGCTCGATTGGCTCAAGCTAGGATGCTCCATAATTGCAAACAAAGACATAGATGGATAGAGCACTACAATATTAACAAAACATCCTTACTGATCATCCTCAAAAGAGGCACGGATCACTAGGAAACAACATGAACATATGGCCATATGAGATAAACAGGTCAAGGACTTAGTGGAAATGCTAAGTCCCTGAAATCAGCATTACCAAGTGCCTCACTTTGCAAGCTTGTGCTAGTCACCACACATATCACAAAAATACATGGGTTGCACCTCTGGAAAGATAGCAAAACCCTTAACAAAACATATGTAGAGCTCATGCGCATATCATGCACACATTAATCATGGCAAAAATGACAAATATCTAAATGGAGCAGCTGATCTGACAATTAACTCAAGTAGCACTCTTATAACAGCATTTCGGGCATCAAGATGAACTCAAATGAAAATGATGCAATGGAATGAAATGATGTACTCTCTGAGGCGAACATTTTGATATGCTATATGCACAAAACGGAGTTACGGATGCAAAGTTACGGCACGATGAACATAGACAAAAAGTTAGGGTTTCAGGCAAAAAGTCAACCCGATCCGGATCTGGATCTAGATCTGGCCCGGTACTGTAGCAGCACGTTCTTCGAGGATCACCGGCCCGAGCTCGCCAGAGTTGATGGAGTAGACGGCGGCCGGTGTCGAGGGAGAGGAGGAGGAGGCCGGAGCCGTGCGGCGGCGCGGTGGCGGCGTCCGCGGCGAGGGGCGGCGGCGAGGCCCG
>NC_057812.1:672920480-672940195 GCF_018294505.1 Triticum aestivum
CGTCCGGACACGTCCGGCGGCGACGGTGGATGGATCTAGGGTTTCGGAGAGGGGATCCGCGAATTTAGAGGAGGGGGTCTTTATATAGGCATAGAGGGAGCTAGGAGAGTCCAAATGAGGTGCGGTTTGCGGCCACGCGATCGTGATCGAACGCTCTAGATGATGGAGAGGGTTTTGGTGGGTTTTGGGCCAACTTGGAGGGGTGTTGGGCTGCAACACACACGAAGCCTTTTCGGTCCCTCGGTTAACCGTTGGAGTATCAAACGAAGTCCAAAAGGTACGAAACTTGACAGGCAATCTACCGGTAGTAAACCAAGGCTGCTTGGCAAGTCTCGGTCCAATCTGGAAATGTTTAATCCCCCCACACGAAAGAAAGGTAGAAATGGCCACCGGAGGAGAACGAAGCGCCGGAATGCAAAACGGACAACGGGGAAAATGCTCGGATGCATGAGATGAACACGTATGCGAATGCAATGCACATGATGACATGATATGAGAAGCATGACAACAAGAACAACACACGGAGACAAAGACCCGAACCCGAGAAAATAAAATAACTTAACGTCGGAAACGACAAGAGTTGGAGTACAAATTGGGTAAATCATATCCGGGGTGTTACATTGCTGTTGTTGTGTTGGTGTTGTTGTTGTTGTTGTTGTTGTTGTTGTTGTTGTTGTTGTTGAGAACCAACCAAAGAGAGATGGGGATTTATTATATTATCACTAGCAGCACAATTATGGAATCTTATACACAATGCCAAATTTCCATCAAGAGTGAGGTTACATTTTATAGGAACACCATATGTGCAATGGTGGGGACTTTCATTGTGCTCTTCAAAGTTTGATGGCTGGAATAGTTGGAGCAGGTATTTACTTGGATATGCAATATTACTGCAGGTGGTATGATAACAAAACAAACTTGATGATAAATGTGGAAAAACTATTCGAAACAGGTCAATCTCTTATATCAAGGGGCAAAATTAAGCTTATCTTAGATATGTGCTTATGCATTTTGAGTGGTTTAAGAAAAGTGCAAGCGAAAAGCTTGCAGAAGTACATGAGATCAGCAAACTAACAATTAACAAAATGGAACAACAGAATGCCTACGGATATGCATTTTACTTGAAGTACATGAGGATGGTACAAACACATTAACATGGGAAAAGGGTAGTACACACACATTAATATGAGGATACACTTCAATATGTGTAGCCAACACAAATTAAAATGTAAAATACACTTGGACAATGTTATCGCACACAGAAACAAGGGAAGACGTGCTCTATCTTGTCAAGCCCACACTAATATGGGGAGTAGACACGCATACTATCTTGTAAGCACACGTACCAACATGGAAATTATACACTAACACACGAGGTGCCTACATTGATAACAAACACCGCTTTAAAAAAGCTAGGGTCTAAATGTGAGCATCTAAGCAATTCCATAGTCAGGAGTGTTAGTTCAAAGTTGATTACTTAATAAGAACAAAAATACATTGTAATGATGGGTTGCATAGTAAAATCAATATACACCAATTTTGACAACACAACCTATGAATACTAGTTAAGGAGATGAAACTTATGTTTGTAAATCTCCAGCTAGGTAGGACTTAAAGGGATAAGAAGCTTTCGAAAACATGAATCACAAAGAACTAGGTGGGCAAATACATTGTTTTAATTCAAAGGCCTCTATACAACCACACACTACTAGGAAATACCTTATAGGTAGATTTCTTGTTCCCGTCGGTCGAGTTTTAGCCTCATACAAGGCAAAAAAAATTCGGATGACATCCTTTATGTGCTAATCAATGAGATCAGATGCAATAATTAGTATTCAAGCAATGAGTAGATAACAAAATGGTGTAAAACCACACTACACCGTATACGACACGGGACAAGTATTACAAAACAAATCAAGAATCATGTTACCAGAATCTAAAAAAATGACATAGGGGATCATAATTAAAGTTTGAACCACTTACATGCCGAAAAGTTAATGCATTTTTTGGCTCACGAGCTTTGCACCAGCCATCCCTATTCTGGCTTCGCATGTGTTATTCCTATCTGAGTTGCCTACAATCATTACAACTGAACATTAAGAACACTTGAAACTCATCGTATACAACACCATTATTACCGAGCTGGTTAGGAGTTATGCTACCAGAGTCTAAGCAAATAGAATAGATCAACATAATTAAAGTTTGCACAACTTACATGCTGCAAAGATATTGCCTTTTCTGGCTCACTTGCTTTGCGCCAGCCATCTTCGATTTCGAACATCAGATGTGTTATTCTGATATGGAAATGCTATGCAATCAACATAACCGAAGATTCAACACACTTGGCACTCATCGTATACGACACCATTACTACTGAGCTGATAAAGATTTACGCTACCAATGGAATGACAGAGGTGAGCGTATTCAGAGTTCATAGTACTTAGATGGTGCACATGCATTTTCTATTTATATACATGTATATGATTAGTTTATATCCTATATTGTATTTTTGTTGTCTTATTCACAATATGTATGTATATATATTTATACAACTTCTCTTCACAAGTCCTAAACTCTAGACACTAATTTAATCCTTACATTTGCTTTCTTGCTACTCCCTCCTACTCCTATTGTCGACCGATCCCTTTTACTTTGTGTCATCAAGTGGTGTTTTTTAACAAAATCCTATCCTAATTCATAAAAAGAAGATAAATCATTTACCTGGTCCAGGACTCATATTTAAGTGCAGCAAATCCACATTAATGTGTATTTCATTAGTTTATATCATAAATTTTATTTTTGATTTCTTATTCATAATATTGATGTACACATATTTATATAACTTTTCTTCACAAATCCCAAAATCTAGCCACCAAATTAATCCTTGCATCCACTTTCTTCGTACTCCCTCCTACTCCTATTGTCGACTGCTCCTTTTTCCTCTATGTAATCGAGTGGTGGTTTTTAAGTAAATCCTATCCTAACTCATAAAAATATGACAAATCATTTACCTGGTCTAGGACTCATATTTCAATGCACAAAATCTACATTAATAATCTTCCATTGTTTTCATATTATCTGACATATATAGGGATTGCTTTCAGATTTATCTAGTACTATAGTGGCATCACTAAGGAAACTAATACCTTATTCGCTTGACATGATGATTATCTAGTCTCCTCTATTCTGCATTTGTAGATGACCCATTTTTTGTTGTTATATAAAAGCTAAAATTCTCCTAGAACTCAACAATTGAGATGCCTTGCACTTGAAAATATCTTGGCAGAACCAACCAAAGAGAGATTGGGATTTATTACATTACCGCGAGGACACAATTATGACATCTTATACACAATGACAAATTTCCATCATCAATACTGTCTTGAGTGGTTTAATTTATATTAAGGGGCAAAATTAAGCTTATCTTAGAAACATGCTTATGCATTTTGAGTGGTTTAAGAAAAGTGCAAGCAAAAAACTTACAGATGTACATGAGAGCAGCGGACTAATAATTAGAAAATGGAACACCAGAATGCCTATAGATATACATTTTACTTGAAGTACATGAGGATGGTACAAACACATTAACATGGGAAAAGGGTAGTACACACACACACATTAATATGAGGATAAACTTCAATATGTTTTGTCAACACAAATTAAAGTGTAAAATACACTTGGACATTGTTATCATACACATAAACATGGGAATACACACTCTATTTTGTCAAGCACAGACTACTATGGGGAGTAGAGACACATACTATCTTGTAAGTACACATACCAACATGGAAATTATACACTAACACATGAGGCGCCCACACTGATAACAAACACCGCTTTTTAAACAAGCAAGGGTCTAAATGTGAGCATTTAAATAATTCTACAGTCAGGAGTGTAGTTCAAAGCTGATTACTTAACAAGAACAAAATTACATTATAATGATGAGTAGCATAGTAAAATCAATCTACGCCAATTTCCACAACACAACCCATGAATACTAGTAAAGGAGATCAAACTTATGTTTGTAAAACTCCAGCTAGGTAGGAATTAAGGGATAAGAAGCTTTCCAAGACATGAATCACAAAGAACTAGGTGGGATAATGCATTTTTTATTTCACAGGTCCCTAGACACCCATACACTACTAGGAAATACCTTATAGTTAGATTTCTAGTTTTTCATTGGTTGAGTTTTATCCTCATACAAGGCAACAAAACAACATGATGAGATCCATAATATCCGAATCCATCATATGAGATGCAATAAGTTAGTATTCAAGTAATGAGGAAATAACAAAATGGTGTGAAACCACACTTCTCCGTATATGACACGGGACCATTATTGCAGAACAGGTCAAGAATTACGTTACCAGAATCTAATGGAATGACACATGTAAGTATAATTAAAGTTTGTACCACATACATGCCGAAATGTTAATGCCTTTTCCGGCTCACGAGCTTTGCACCAGCCATCCCTGTTCTGGTTTTGCACATGTTATTCCAATTTGAAATGCCCTGCAATTAGTACAACTGAAGATTAAGCACACTTAAAACTAATCGTACACGACACCATTATTGCCGAGCAGATCAGGAGTTACACTACCATAGTCTAACTAAATAGCAAAAAACAACATAATTCAAGTTTGCACCACTTATGGGCTGCAAAGTTATTCCCTTTTCCGGCTCAGACGGTTTGTGTCCGCCATCTCCGGTTTTGAACTTCGCTTGTGTTATTCCGATACATAAAATGCCCTGCAATCAACCTAACTGAAGATTCAGCACACTTGGCACTCATCATATACGACACCATTACTGCTGAGTTGATCAAGATTTACGCTACCAATGGAATGGCATAGGTGAGTGTAATTAAAGTTTATAGCACATACATGGTGCACGTGCATTTTCTATGTATATACATGTATATGATTACTTTATATCCTATATTGTATTTCCAATGTCCTGTTAACAATATATATGTATATATATATTTTTAACTTTTCTTCACAAATTCTAAACTCTAGACACCAATTTAATCCTTACATACACTTTCTTGCTACGCCCTCCTACTCCTATTGTCGACCGCTCTCTTTTCCTTTGTGTCGTCAAGTGGAGCTTTTTAACCAAATCCTATCCTAACTCATAAAAGTAAGATAGTTCATTTACCTACTCCAGGACTCATGTTTTTAGTGCAGCAAATCCACATTAATACTCTTCCATTGTTTCATATTATCTGACATAGGATTGGTTGAACATTTAACATGCGAAATGGGTAGTACACAGACGAACACATTAAAGTGAGAAATACACTTGGACATTTCTATCACACCCATTAACATGGGAAGACATGCTCTATCTTGTCAAGCACACACTAATATGGGAAGTAGACACACATGCTATCTTGTATGTACACATACCAACATGGAAATTATACACTAACACATGGGGTACCCACACTAATAACAACCACCACCTTTAAACCAAACAAGGGTCTAAAAGTGAACATTTTAATAATTCTATAGTTAGGAGTGTTAGTTCAAATCTGATTACTTAATAAGAACTAAAACACAGAATAATGACGAGTAGCATAGTAAAATCAATCTACACCATTTTCTACAACACAACCAGGAGTACTAGTAAAGGAGATGAAACTAATCTTTGTAAAACTCCAGCTAGGTAGGACATAAGTTATATCTTACATGCCACTATTCATGATGTGGATAAAGATAAAATTTGGGCCCTTCTAGTGGTATATGGGGCGGCTGGTGACGAGCTTAAAGATGGATTCCTAGTAGAAATGGATTCCTTCTGCTCACATCTTTCTGTTCCTTGCATTATAGGTGGTGACTTTAACATTTTGAGAGATTACGAGGACAAAAATGAAAAGACAGTGCATAATCAGTATGTGGAAAAGTTTAACACTCTCATCAATGCAGTTAATCTTAGGGAAATTCACCTAAATGGTGGTAAATACACATGGTCTAATCAACAAAACCATCCTACTCTGGAGAATCTTGATAGGGTTCTCATGAGTTATGAATGGGAAGACCTCTTTCCTTTCGTCTCGGTCAGTAAACTTGTGAGAGACAAATCTGATCACAATCATTTGCTTCTCTCCTTGAAAGCAGCCAAACCTGAACCTCCAAAAAAATGAGAATTTTGATTTGAACTTAGTTGACTAACCAATGATATGTTTTCCCCCTGGCCAATAAAGTTTGGGAACAACCTATTATGTCCGATGATCCTATAGACATCTTAATATTAAGCTTAAGAGATTTAAAAAGTACTTCAAAGGTTGGGGATCTAATAATTTTGGTCATATGAGGAAGCGCAAAAATGATATCCACACAGACCTCGAGGTGATTGAGAGGCTAGAGGAGGATGGACCTATCAAGGCAGATCTTTGGTGTCATAGGGCATCCCTTCTAGCCGAACTCAACGAAATACTCGTTAATGAAGAACTATTCTGGCTACAGCAATCGAGTGAATGATGGCTGTTGAAAGGGGATCAAAACACTATGTACTATCATCGTATTGCGAATGGTAGGAAGCGCAAGAACAGAATTCACTCCTTTATTGATAGTGATGTTAATATTGAGTGTGTACTAAAAATCTCCTTAATCATGCGACGTCTTTCTATAAGGAGTTGTTTGGCCCGGCCCCTGGTAACCTTTTTCATCTTTCCCTAGAGACTTGGGAGATCGTGAAAAGCTTAGTGATGAAGACAACAAGTTCCTTACTCGCCCTTTATCATAGGAGGAAGTTAAGACGACCCTATTTGGTATGGATAGTAATAGGGCTCCCGGGCCCGACAACATTCCGACTGAGTTTTGCAAAAGCTATTGGGAGTTTGTGAAACTAAATATTATGTGTCTCTTTGATGCTTTCCATGCGGGAACGCTGGATGTGTCTCGATTGAATTATGGCATGGTCACCTTAAATCCTAAACTTTTGAGGGCTAAGAAAATGCAGCAATTCCGCCCTATGTGTCTCTTCCACTACCGTTACAAATTGATCACAAAAGCCCTAGACAACCATGTAGCAGTGTATGTTGATAAACTCATTAGTCGGCACCAGAATGCGTTTATCAAAGGTAGAAGCATTATGGATGGGATTCTAACTCTTCAGGAAGTCCTTCACCACACTCATGTTACGAAGAAAACTGGGGTGGTTTAGAAACTTGATTTTGAAAAAGCAGACGACAAGATCAGTTGGTAGTTTTTGCTTTGAGTGCCACATAATGAAGGGCTTTAATAGCACCTGATGTGATTGGATTGCTAAAATCATTTATAATGGTACTATTAGAATTAAGCTAAATAACAAGATGGGACCCTACTTCAAGAGTCCTAAGGGGGTCCGACAGGGGATCCTCTTGTTTAACATGGCCGTTGAGAGTCTTTTGAAAATAATCTTCAATGCCTAGAAATAAAAATTGCTTACGGGGCTTGACCTGGACTTGATTGAAGGAGGTGTGGCCATCTTGCATTATGCAGATGATACGATGATCTGTTTTGAGCACGACCCCTCAGCTGCGATCAACCTTAAGCTCGTGTTGTACCTTTTTGAGCTCATGTCTGGCCTAAAGATCAATTATCTTAAAAGTGAGATCCTTTGCGTTGGGGGTGATAACAATATCTTTGAATTTTATGTTGATATTTTCTACTGTCAAATTGGTCAGTTTCTCTACACTTAGATGCCTTGGTTGGATTTTTGTGGATGGGAAATTTGGGAAGTGTTGCTAATCCTGGATAGGGAATGCTACCTCCACTGGAGGAAGACTCTCCCTCTTGAATTCCTCCCTGTCTAGCATTGTATATTACTATATGGCTATGTTCCTCCTTCCTAAAACTTTCATTGGAAAATTAGAGATGATGGGTAGCATAGTAAAATCAATATACACCAATTTCGACAACACAACCTATGAATAGTAGTAAAGGAGATGAAACTTATGTTTGTAAATCTCTAGCTAGGTAGGACTTAAGGGATAAGAAGCTTTCCAAAACATGAATCACAAAGAACTAGGTGGGCAAATACGTTGTTTTAATTCACAGGCCTCTATACAACCACGCACTACTAGGAAATACCTTATAGGTAGATTTCTTGTTCCCGTCGGTCGAGTTTCACCCTCATACAAGGCAACAAAAATTTCTGATGAGATCCTTTATGTGTTAATCAATTTGATCAGATGCAATAATTAGTATTCAAGCAATGAGTAAATAACAAAATGGTGTAAAACCACACTTCACCATATACGACATGGGACAAGTATTGCAAAACAGATCAAGAATCATGTTTCTAGAATCTAACAGAACGACATAGGGGATCATAATTAAAGTTTGAACCACTTACATGCCGAAAAGTTAATTCATTTTTCGGCTCACGAGCTTTGCACCAGCCATCCCTATTCTGGCTTCGCACGTGTTATTCCTATCTGAGTTGCCTACGATCATTACAACTGAACATTAAGAACACTTGAAACTCATCGTATACAACACCATTATTACCGAGCTCGTTAGGAGTTATGCTACCAGAGTCTAAGAAAATAGAACAGATCAACATAATTAAAGTTTGCACAACTTACAGGCTGCAAAGATATTGCCTTTTCTGGCTCACTCGCTTTGCGCCATCCATCTCCGGCTTCGAACTTCAGACGTGTTATTCTGATACGGAAATGCCATGCAGTCAACATAACTGAAGATTCAACACACTTGGTACTCATTGTATACGACACCATTACTGCTAAGCTGATAAAGATTTACGCTACCAATGTAATGACAGAGGTGAGCTAATCAAAGTTCATAGTACTTAGATGGTGCACATGCATTTTCTATTTATATACATGTATATGATTAGTTTATATCCTATATTGTATTTTTGTTGTCTTATTCACAATATATATATATATATATATATATATATATATATATAACTTCTCTTCACAAATCCTTAACTCTAGACACTAATTTAATCCTTACATTTGCTTTCTTGCAACTCCCTCCTACTCCTATTTTTGACTGCTCCCTTTTACTTTGTGTCATCAAGTGGTGTTTTTTAACCAAATCCTATCCTAACTCATAAAAAGAAGATAAATCATTTACCTGGTCCAGGACTCATATTTAAGTGGAGCAAATCCACATTAATATGTATTTCATTAGTTTATATCATAAATTTTATTTTTGATTTCTTATTCACAATATTGATGTATATATATTTATATAACTTTTCTTTAAAAATCCCAAAATCTAGCCACCAAATTAATCCTTACATCCACTTTCTTCCTACTCCCTCCTACTCCTATTGTCGACCGTTCCTTTTTCCTTTGTGTAATCGAGCGGTGGTTTTTAAGTAAATCCTATCCTAACTCATAAAAAGAAGACAAAGCATTTACCTGGTCTAGGACTCATATTTCAATGCACAAAATCTACATTAATAATCTTCCATTGTTTTCATATTATCTGACATAGAGATTGCTCTAAGATTTATCTAGTACTATAGTGGCATCACATAAGGAAACTAATACCTTATTCACTTGACATGATGATTATCTAGTCTCCTCTATTCTGCATTTGTAGATGACCCATTTTTTGTTGTTATATAAAATCTAAAAACTCCTGGAACTCAACAATTGAGATGCCTTGCACTTGAAAATATCTTGGCAGAACCAACCAAAGAGAGATTGGGATTTATTACATTACCGCTAGAACACAATTATGACATCTTATACACAATGCCAAATTTCCATCATGAATACGGTTTTGTTATCCTCGTTGTGGTTGTTAATGTTTATTTAAAGGTTATAACTGTTGGGGAACGTTGCAGAAAATTAAAATTTTTCCTACGGTTTCACCAAGATCCATCTATGAGTTCATCTAAGCAACGAGTCAAGGGAGAGAGTTTGCATCTACATACCACTTGTAGATCGCGTGCGGAAGCTTGCAAGGTGATGATGGAGTCGTACTCGTCGTGATTCGAATCACCGATGACCAAGTGCTGAACGGACAGCACCTCCGCGTTCAACACACGTACGGGACGGGAGACGTCTCCTCCTTCTTGATCCAGCAAGGGGGAAGGAGAGGTTGAGGAAGACAGCTCCACCGGCAGCACGACGGCGTGGTGATGGTGGAGAGGCAGTACTCCGACAGGGCTTCGCCAAGCACACAATGGAGGAGGAGAGGTGTTGGGGAGGGGAGGGCTGCGCCTTGGAGGGTGGTGCGGCTGCCCTCCCCTCACCCCTCTATTTATAGGGGGAAGGGAGAAGGGGGCCGCCCCCCTAGAACCCATCTAGGGGGGTGCGGCGGCCAAGGGGAGAGGGGGAGAGGGTGGCTTGCCCCCCAAGCCAAGGGGGCGCCCCCTCTAGGGTTCCCCCCTCAACCCTAGGCGCAAGGGCCCAAGGGAGGGGGTGCGCCCAGCCCACCAGGGGCTGGCTCCCTGCCCCACGCAGCCCATGTGGCCCCCCGGGAGGGGTAGCCCCTCCCGGTGGACCCCCGGAACCCTTCCGGTGGCCCCGGTACAATACCGGTATGACCCCGAAACTTCCCGGTGTCCGTTTGACAACTTCCCATATATAAATCTTTACCTCCGGACCCTTCCGGAGCTCCTCGTGACGTCCAGGATCCCATCCGGGACTCCGAACAACATTCGGTAGTCACATACTAGTCTTCCTAATAACCCTAGCGTCACCGAACCTTAAGTGTGTAGACCCTACGGGTTCGGGAGACATGTAGACATGACCTAGACCTCTCAGGTCAATAACCAACAGCGGGATCTGGATACCCATGATGGCTCCCACATGCTCCTCGATGTTTTCATCGGATGAACCATGATGTCGAGGATTCGATCAAACCCTGTATGCAATTCCCTTTGTCAATCGTTACGTTACTTGCCCGAGACTCGATCATCGGTATCCCAATACCTTGTTCAGTCTCGTTACCGGCAAGTCACTTTACTCGTACCGTAATGCATGATCCCGTGTCCAACACCTTGGTCACATTGAGCTCATTATGATGATGCATTACCGAGTGGGCCCAGATATACCTCTCCGTCATACGGAGTGACAAATCCCAGTCTCGATCCGTGTCAACCCAACAGATACTTTCGGAGATACCTGTAATGCACCTTTATAGTCACCCAGTTACGTTGTGACATTTGATACACCCAAGGCACTCTTACGGTATCCGGGAGTTACACGATCTCATGGTCGAAGGAAGAGATACTTGACATTGGCAAAGCTCCAGCAAAACGAACTACATGATCTTTTTATGCTATGCTTAGGATTGGGTCTTGTCCATCACATCACTCTCCTAATGATGTGATCCCGTTATCAACGACATCCAATGTCCATAGTCAGGAAACCATGACTATCTGTTGATCACAACGAGCTAGTCAACTAGAGGCTCACCAGGGACATATTGTGGTCTAAGTATTCACACGTGTATTACGATTTCCGGATAATACAGTTATAGCATGAATAAAAGACATTTATCATGAACATTGAAATATAATAATACTTTTATTATTGTCTCTAGGGCATATTTCCAACAGTCTCCCACTTGCACTAGAGTCACTAATCTAGTTACATTGTGATGAATCGAACACCCATAGAGTTCTGTTGTTGATCATGTTTTGCACGCGAGAGAGGTTTAGTCAGCGGATCTGCGACATTCAGATCCGTGTGCACTTTGCAAATCTCTATGTCTCCATCTTGAACATTTTCACGGATGGAGTTGAAACGACGCTTGATGTGCCTGGTCTTCTTGTGAAACCTGGGCTCCTTGGCGAGGGCAATAGCTCTAGTGTTGTCACAGAAGAGTTTGATCGGCCCCGACGCATTGGGTATGACTCCTAGGTCGGTGATGAACTCCTTCACCCAAATCGCTTCATGCGCTGCCTCCGAGGCTGCCATGTACTCCGCTTCACACGTAGATCCCGCCACAACGCTCTGCTTGCAGCTGCACCAGCTTACTGCTCCACCATTCAACATATACACGTATCCGGTTTGTGACTTAGAGTCATCCAGATCTGAGTCGAAGCTAGCGTCGACGTAACCCTTTACGACGAGCTCTTCGTCTCCTCCATAAACGAGAAACATGTCCTTCGTCCTTTTCAGGTACTTCAGGATATTCTTGACCGATGTCCAGTGTTCCTTGCCGGGATTACTTTGGTATCTTGCTACCAAACTTACGGCAAGGTTTACATCGGGTCTGGTACACAGCATGGCATACATAATAGATCCTATGGCTGAAGCATAGGGGATGACACTCATCTCTTCTTTATCTTTTGCCGTGGTCGGTGACTGAGCCGAGCTCAGTCTCACACCTTGTAACATAGGCAAGAACCCCTTCTTGGACTGATCCATTTTGAACCTCTTCAAAATCTTATCAAGGTATGTGCTTTGTGAAAGACCTATGAGGCGTCTCGATCTATCTCTATAGATCTTGATGCCTAATATGTAAGCAGCTTCTCCAAGGTCCTTCATTGAAAAACACTTATTCAAGTAGGCCTTAATGCTGTCCAGAAATTCTATATTATTTCCCATCAAGAGTATGTCATCTACATATAATATGAGAAATTCTACAGAGCTCCCACTCACTTTCTTGTAAACGCAGGCTTCTCCATAAGTCTGCATAAACCCAAACGCTTTGATCATCTCATCAAAGCGAATGTTCCAACTCCGAGATGCTTGCAGCAGTCCAGAAATGGATCGCTGGAGCTTGCATACTTTGTTAGCGTTCCGAGGATCGACAAAACCTTTCGGCTGCATCATATACAGCTCTTCCTTAAGATGTCCGTTAAGGAATGCCGTTTTGACGTCCATCTGCCATATCTCATAATCATAGTATGCGGCAATTGCTAACATGATTCGGACGGACTTCAGCTTCGCTACGGGAGAGAAAGTCTCGTCGTAGTCAATCCCTTGAACTTGTCGATAACCCTTAGCGACAAGTCGAGCCTTATAGATGGTAACATTGCCATCCGCGTCCGTCTTCTTCTTAAAAATCCATTTGTTTTCTATCGCTCGCCGATCATCGGGCAAGTCTGTCAAAGTCCATACTTTGTTTTCATACATGGATTCTATCTCGGATTTCATGGCTTCAAGCCATTTGTTGGAATCCGGGCCCGCCATCGCTTCTTCATAGTTCGAAGGTTCATTGTTGTCTAACAACATGATTTCCAGGACAGGGTTGCCGTACCACTCTGGTGCAGAACGTGTCCTTGTGGACCTACGAAGTTCAGCAGTAACTTGATCCGAAGTACCTTGACCATCATCATTGTTTTCCTCTTCAGTTGGTGTGGGCATCATAGGAACGGTTTCCTGCGCTGCGCCACTTTCCCGTTCAAGAGGTAGTACTTCATCGAGTTCTACTTTCCTCCCACTTACTTCTTTCGAGAGAAACTCTTTTTCCAGAAAGCATCCGTTCTTGGCAACAAAGATCTTGCCTTCGGATCTTAAGTAGAAGGTATACCCGACAGTTTCCTTAGGGTATCCTATGAATACGCATTTTTCCGACTTGGGTTCGAGCTTTTCAGGTTGAAGTTTCTTGACATAAGCATCGCATCCCCAAACTTTTAGAAATGACAGCTTAGGTTTCTTTCCAAACCATAATTCATACGGTGTCGTCTCAACGGATTTAGACGGTGCCCTATTTAAAGTGAATGTAGCTGTCTCTAGAGCGTATCCCCAAAATGATAGCGGTAAATCAGTAAGAGACATCATAGACCGCACCATATCCAATAGGGTGCGATTACGACATTCGGACACACCGTTTCGCTAAGGTGTTCCAGGCGGCGTGAGTTGTGAAACGATTCCACATTTCCTTAAGTGTGTACCAAATTCGTGACTTAAGTATTCTCCTCCATGATCTGATCGTAAGAATTTTATCTTTCGGTCATGTTGATTCTCTACCTCATTCTGAAATTCCTTGAACTTTTCAAAGGTCTCAGACTTGTGTTTCATTAAGTAGACATACCCATATCTACTCAAGTCATCAGTGAGAGTGAGAACATAACGATATCCTCCGCGAGCCTCAACGCTCATTGGACCGCACACATCGGTATGTATGATTTCCAACAAGTTGGTTGCTCGCTCCATTGTTCCGGAGAACGGAGTTTTGGTCATTTTGCCCAAGAGGCATGGTTCGCACGTGTCAAACGATTCATAATCAAGAGACTCTAAAAGTCCATCGGCATGGAGCTTCTTCATGCGCTTGACACCAATGTGACCAAGGCGGCAGTGCCACAAGTATGTGGGACTATCGTTATCAACTTTAAATCTTTTGGCATCTACACTATGAACATGTGTAATATTACGCTCGAGATTCATTAAGAATAAACCATTGACCATCGGAGCATGACCATAAAACATATCTCTCATATAAATCGAACAACCATTATTCTCAGACTTAAATGAGTAGCCATCTCGTATTAAACGAGATCCAGATACAATGTTCATGCTCAAACTTGGCACTAAATAACAATTATTAAGGTTCAAAACTAATCCCGTAGGTAAATGTAGAGGCAGTGTGCCGACGGCGATCACATCGACTCTGGAACCATTCCCGACGTGCATAGTCACCTCGTCCTTCGCCAGTCTCCGTTTATTCCGCAGCTCCTGCTGTGAGTTACAAATATGAGCAACGGCACCGGTATCAAATACCCAGGAGTTACTACGAGTACTGGTAAGGTACACATCAATCACATGTATATCAAATATACCTTTGTTGTTGCCGGCCTTCTTATCCGCTAAGTATTTGGGGCAGTTCCGCTTCCAGTGACCCTTCCCCTTGCAATAAAAGCACTCAGTCTCAGGCTTGGGTCCATTCTTTGACTTCTTCCCGGTAACTGGCTTACCAGGCGCGGCAACCTCCTTGCCGTCCTTCTTGAAGTTCTTCTTACCCTTGCCCTTTTTGAACTTAGTGGTCTTATTGACCATCAACACTTGATGTTCTTTCTTGATTTCAGCCTCTGCTGACTTCAGCATCGAGAACACTTCAGGAATTGTCTTTTCCATCCCCTGCATGTTGTAGTTCATCACAAAGCTCTTGTAGCTTGGTGGGAGCGACTGGAGGATTCTGTCAATGACCGCCTCATCTGGGAGGTTAATGTTCAGCTGGGTCATACGGTTGTGCAACCCAGACATCTTCAGGATGTGCTCACTGACAGAACTGTTTTCCTCCATCTTACAACTGTAGAACTTGTCAGAGACATCATATCTCTCGACCCGGGCATGAGCTTGAAAAACTAGTTTCAGCTCTTCGAACATCTCATATGCTCCGTGGTGCTCAAAACGCTTTTGGAGCCCCGGTTCTAAGCTGTAAAGCATGCCGCACTGAACGAGGGAGTAATCATCAGCACGAGACTGCCAAGCATTCATAATGTCTTGGTTCTCTGGGACGGGAGCGTCACCTAGCGGTCCTTCTAGGACATATTGTTTCCTGGCAGCTATGAGGATGATCCTCAGGTTCCGGACCCAGTCCGTATAGTTGCTGCCATCATCTTTCAGCTTGGTTTTCTCTAGGAACGCGTTGAAGTTCATGTTGACATTAGCGTTGGCCATTGATCTACAAGACATATTTGCAAAGGTTTTAGACTAAGTTCATGATAATAAAGTTCTAATCAAATTATGAACTCCCACTTAGATTAGACATCCCTCTAGTCATCTAAGTGTTACACGATCCGAGTCGACTAGCCCGTGTCTGATCATCACGTGAGACGGACTAGTCATCGTCGGTGAACATTCTCATGTTGATCGTATCTTCCATACGATTCGTGTTCGACCTTTCGGTCTCCGTGTTCCGAGGCCATGTCTGCACATGCTAGGCTCGTCAAGTTAACCCTAAGTGTTTTCGCTGTATAAAACTGTCTTACACCCGTTGTATGTGAACGTAAGAATCCATCACACCCGATCATCACGTGGTGCTTAGAAGCGACGAACTGTAGCAACGGTGCACAGTTAGGGGAGAACACTTCTTGAAATTTTGGTAAGGGATCATCTTATTTACTACCGTCGTCCTAAGTAAACAAGATGCATAAACATAATAAACATCACATGCAATTATATAGTTGTGACATGATATGGCCAATATCATATAGCTCCATTGATCTTCATCTTCGAGGCTCCATGATCATCTTGTCACCGGCTTGACACCATGATCTCCATCATCACGATCTCCATCATCGTGTCTTCATGAAGTTGTCACACCAACGACTACTTCTACTTCTATGACTAACGTTTAGCAATAAAGTAAAGTAGTTTACATGACGTTATTCAATGACACGCAGGTCATACAAAAAATAAAGACAACTCCTATGGCTCCTGCCGGTTGTCATACTCATCGACATGCAAGTCGTGATTCCTATTACAAATAACATGATCTCATACATCACAATTCATCATTCATCACAACTTCTGGCCATATCACATCACATGATCAATCGCTGCAAAAACAAGTTAGACATCCTCTAATTGTTGTTGCATCTTTTACGTGGCTGCAATTGGGTTCTAGCAAGAACGTTTTCTTACCTACGAATCACCACAACGTGATTTTGTCAACTTCTATTTACCCTTCATAAGGGCCCTGTTCATCGATTCCGCTCCAACTAAAGTGGGAGAGACAGACACCCGCCAGCCACCTTATGCAACTAGTGCATGTCAGTCGGTGGAACCGGTCTCACGTAAGCGTACGTGTAAGGTTGGTCCGGGCCACTTCATCCCACAATACCGTTGAGCAAGAAAAGACTAGTAGAGGCAAGTAAGATGACAAAATCCACGCACACAACAAAATTGTGTTCTACTCGTGCAAAGAGAACTACGCATAAACCTGGCTCATGATGCCACTGTTGGGGCACGTTGCAGAAAATTAAAAATTTTCCTACGGTTTCACCAAGATCCATCTATGAGTTCATCTAAGCAACGAGTCAAGGGAGAGAGTTTGCATCTACATACCACTTGTAGATCGCGTGCGGAAGCTTGCAAGGTGATGATGGAGTCGTACTCGACGTGATTCGAATCACCGATGACCAAGTGCTGAACGGACAGCACCTCCGCGTTCAACACACGTACGGGACGGGAGACGTCTCCTCCTTCTTGATTCAGCAAGGGGGAAGGAGAGGTTGAGGAAGACAGCTCCACCGGCAGCACGACGGCGTGGTGATGGTGGAGAGGCAGTACTCCGACAGGGCTTCTCCAAGCACACAACGGAGGAGGAGAGGTGTTGGGGAGGGGAGGGCTGCGCCTTGGAGGGTGGTGCGGCTGCCCTCCCCTCACCCCTCTATTTATAGGGGGAAGGGAGAAGGGGGCCGCCCCCCTAGAACCCATCTAGGGGGGTGCGGCGGCCAAGGGGAGAGGGGGAGAGGGTGGCTTGCCCCCCAAGCCAAGGGGGCGCCCCCTCTAGGGTTCCCCCCTCAACCCTAGGCGCAAGGGCCCAAGGGAGGGGGTGCGCCCAGCCCACCAGGGGCTGGCTCCCTGCCCCACGCAGCCCATGTGGCCCCCCGGGAGGGGTGGCCCCTCCCGGTGGACCCCCGGAACCCTTCCGGTGGCCCCGGTACAATACCGGTATGACCCCGAAACTTCCCGGTGTCCGTTTGACAACTTCCCATATATAAATCTTTACCTCCGGACCCTTCCGGAGCTCCTCGTGACGTCCAGGATCCCATCCGGGACTCCGAACAACATTCGGTAGTCACATACTAGTCTTCCTAATAACCCTAGCGTCACCGAACCTTAAGTGTGTAGACCCTACGGGTTCGGGAGACATGTAGACATGACCTAGACGCTCTCAGGTCAATAACCAACAGCGGGATCTGGATACCCATGATGGCTCCCACATGCTCCTCGATGTTGTCATTGGATGAACCACGATGTCGAGGATTCGATCAAACCCTGTATGCAATTCCCTTTGTCAATCGTTACGTTACTTGCCCGAGACTCGATCGTCGGTATCCGAATACCTTGTTCAGTCTCGTTACCGGCAAGTCACTTTACTCGTACCGTAATGCATGATCCCGTGTCCAACACCTTGGTCACATTGAGCTCATTATGATGATGCATTACCGAGTGGGCCCAGATATACCTCTCCGTCATACGGAGTGACAAATCCCAGTCTCGATCCGTGTCAACCCAACAGATACTTTCGGAGATACCTGTAATGCACCTTTATAGTCACCCAGTTACGTTGTGACGTTTGATACACCCAAGGCACTCTTACGGTATCCGGGAGTTACACGATCTCATGGTCGAAGGAAGAGATACTTGACATTGGCAAAGCTCCAGCAAAACGAACTACACGATCTTTTTATGCTATGCTTAGGATTGGGTCTTGTCCATCACATCATTCTCCTAGTGATGTGATCCCGTTATCAACGACATCCAATGTCCATAGTCAGGAAACCATGACCATCTGTTGATCACAACGAGCTAGTCAACTAGAGGCTCACCAGGGACATATTGTGGTCTAAGTATTCACATGTGTATTACGATTTCCGGATAATACAGTTATAGCATGAATAAAAGACATTTATCATGAACATTGAAATATAATAATACTTTTATTATTGCCTCTAGGGCATATTTCCAACAATAACTACATCAAGTGTGAGGCTACTTTGTATAACAACACTATATGTGGAATGGTGGGGACTTTCACTGTGCTCTTCAATGTTTGATGGCTGGAATAGTTGGAGGAGGTATCTCCTTGCATATGCAATATTACTGTAGGTGGTGCGATAAAAAACAAACTTGAAGATAAAGGTGGAAATACTCTTGGAAACATGTCAATATTTTATATTAAGGGGCAAAATTAAGCTTATCTTAGAAACATGCTTATGCATTTTGAGTGGTTTAAGAAAAGTGCAAGCGAAAAACTTACAGATGTACATGAGAGCAGCGGACTAATAATTAGAAAATGGAACACCAGAATGCCTATAGATATACATTTTACTTGAAGTACATGAGGATGGTACAAACACATTAACATGGGAAAAGGGTAGTACAAATACACACATTAATATGACGGTACACTTCAATATGTTTTGCCAACACAAATTAAAGTGTAAAATACACTTGGACATTGTTATCATACACATAAACATGGGAAGACACACTCTATCTTGGCAAGCACACACTAATTGTGACACCCGGATAATTAAGCTACAGTGATCCCCCGCTAATGATGCCATGTCACATCATTTACTGTTGATAAACCCTAGATAATTCAAAACCAAAACAAATTCAAAATTTAATTACAGGAAAACAATAAAAGTTTTCAAACATTAAAATAAAAATGTTCGGTTTGTACTAAATATTACATAGATAATTACGGTGTAGAAGATACAGTTTTATAAAATGCATAAATATTTTAAATTGAGTTAAAATAGAAAAGAAAGAAATAATAAAAGAAAACAGAAAACAAACAAACAAACAAACAAAAGGGGAAAAAGAACCCCCCGGGCCAGCCGACCCAACTGGCCGGCCCATTCGGCCACCGGCCCAACTAGGCAAAGGCCCAGCCGGCCACTCTCTTCCCTTATTCCCCCCTCACCGTTGAGACCCCGAAACCCTAACCGCACAACCCCTCCTCCAAAAATATCTCCTCTCCCCCTCCTCCCTCCCGATCTGGTTCGGGATCCAGAGGAGGCCACCGCCGCCTGGAACCGCACGCCGCCACCGGACCTTCCTCACCGGACGCCGCCACCTTGCTGTCCTCCTTCGTCGCTCGTCCCCG
>NC_057812.1:672940851-672948176 GCF_018294505.1 Triticum aestivum
GCCGCGCCCGCACCTCACCGAGACCACGCGCGCGCCGTCCCTGGCCTCGCCCCGTCCACCGCAGCTCGCCCCCCCCACTAGCTGCCGGCGCCCACGCCGCGGGCCGCGTCCGAGGCCAGCCCCGTTTGGCCTCGGGCACGGGCACCACGCCCGCACCCAGCGCCCGACCCGCAAGGGCTCTGTGCCACAAACAACGGGGCCCACCCCCCTTGTACGAAAACAAAATAAAAAAAATAATACTAATTAAATTAATTTAAAAAATGAATTAATAAATAATAAATAAAATTATTAAATTAATTAATTAATTAACTTAATTAACTTAATTAATCTTGCTTAATTAACCTAATTAATTAACTAAACTAATCAAACCTGTTTAGTTAGCCTGATTCTATGACAGGTGGGTCCCACTGGACCCACAGACCAGGTTTGACTCTGGTCAGGTGGGTTTGACCTGCTGACGTCATTGTGGTGTCATGCTGACATCACCTTTCACTGTTATGGATAATGTTCTATTTAAATAATTAATTAAATGCTAAAAGTGATTTAAATCTTTTAAAATCAATATAAAATAAACCGTAACTCAGATGGAAAAACTTTGTACATGAAAGATGCTCAGAACGACGAGACGAATCTGGATACATAGCCCGTTCGTCCTCCACGCATCCCTAGCATAGCGAACATGCAACTTTCCCCCTCCGGCTCCTCTGCCCGAAAACGCGAAACACCGGGGATAATTTCCCGGATGTCCCCCCCTTCACCGGTACCACCTCGTAACGCGTTAGGGCACACCTAGCATCACGCTTTGTCATGTCATGCATCGTCTTGCATTTGTTTGTATTATATTTATTGTTTCTTCCCCCTCTTCTCTCGCTAGACACTGAGACCGACGCCGCTGCTACCCAGTTCAACTACGGTGTTGACGACCACTCTCTCTTGCCAGAGCAACCAGGCAAGCCCCCCCCTTGATCACCAGATATCGCCTACTCTTCTCTATACTACTTGCATTAGAGTAGTGTAGCATGTTACTGCTTTCCGTTAATCCTATTCTGATGCATAGAATGTCATTGTTGTTACAACTGTTGATACCTTAACTACAATCCTAAATGCTTAGTATAGGATGCTAGTGTTCCATCAGTGGCCCTACACTCTTGTCCGTCTGCCATGCTATACTACTGGGCCGTGATCACTTCGGGAGGTGATCACGGCCATATACTATATACTTACACTGTTACATTACCGGTGATACTGTTTGGAGATGGGGGGTGAAGGGGCAGGTGGCTCCATCCCGGTAGAGGTGGGCCTGGGTTCCCGACGGCCCCCGACTGTTACTTTGAGGCAGAGCGACAGGGCAGGTTGAGACCACCTAGGAGAGAGGTGGGCCTGGCCCTGGTCGGCGTTCCAGGATACTTAACACGCTTAACGAGATCTTGGTATTTGATCTGAGTCTGGCTACTGGCCTATATGCACTAACCATCTACGCGGGGACAGTTATGGGCACTTGACGTCATGGTATCAGCCGAAGCCTTTGTGATGTCAGCGACTGAGTGGCGCTCGCCGGATTGGACCGTAAGCCTGCTCTTGTATTAAGGGGGCTAGTTCTGCTTCCAGCCGCGTACGCAATGTGCAGGTGTGTAATGGGCGATGGGCCCAGACCCCTGCGCCATAGGATTTAGACCGGCGTGCTGACCTCTCTGTTGTGCCTAGGTAGGGCTGCGACGTGTTGATCTTCCGAGGTCGGGCATGACCCAGGAAAGTGTGTCCGCCCAAATGGGATCGAGCGTGTTGGGTTATGTGGTACCTTGACCTTATGACAACTAGAACCAGCTACTTAATAAAACACACCCTTCCAAGTGCCAGATACAACCGGTGATCGCTCTCTCACAGGGCGACAAGGGGAGGATCATCGGTTAGGATTATGCTATATGATGATACTTGGAGGACTTCAGTCTACTCTCTTCTTCATGCTGCAAGACAGAGGCTGCCAGAAGCATAGTCTTCGAAAGGACTAGCTATCCCCCCTTATCCCGGCTTTCTGCAGTTCAGTCCACATATAATAGCCTTATTCCAGTTGATACCAATGCATACATATGTAGTGTAGCTCCTTGCTTGCGAGTACTTTGGATGAGTACTCACGGTTGCTTTCTCCTTCTTTTCCCTCTATCCCTTCTACCTGGTTGTCGCAACCAGATGTTGGAGCCTAGGAGCCAGACGCCACCGTCGATGACGACTACTACTACTCGGGAGGTGCCTACTGCTGCGTGCAGCCCGCTGATGACGACCAGGAGTAGTTTAGGAGGATCCCAAGCAGGAGGCCTGCGCCTCTTTCGATCTGTATCCCAGTTTGTGCTAGCCTTCTTAGGGCAAACTTGTTTAACTTATGTCTGTACTCAGATATTGTTGCTTCCGCTGACTCGTCTATGATCGAACTCTTGTATTCGAGCCCTCGAGGCCCCTGGCTTGTAATATGATGCTTGTATGACTTATTTTATTTGTAGAGTTGTGTTGTGATATCTTCCCGTGAGTCCTTGATCTTGATCGTACACGTTTGCGTGTATGATTAGTGTACGGTCAAATCGGGGGCGTCACAAGTTGGTATCAGAGCCGACTGCCTATAGGAATCCCTCTTTCCAACTCCTTGGCCGAAGTTGAGTCTAGTCGATGAAAACTATTTTGCTAACATGGCTGTGTGGCCCATGGGCCACGTCGCCATTGGGTGGTAGTAGTATCTTTTATTCCTCGACCTATACTCTGGGACTCTGACCTCTCTTCTATTTGAGTTTAAATGATTTTGCTAAATCTAACATTAGGATCTCGTTATCACTTTCACCCGGAGAGCCCCTTGTTATTGATGATCGTCTGCTGCACCAGAAGACCCTGAAGATACTCTCCGCTATTAACCCGAGAACTTGTGTTCATCGCATTTACAATTTCCCTTCTACCCTCAACCCTTATGATAACTACTTGCAGTTGTCATTCTTACATTCATCCCCAGTTGGTCTTGTTATTACAAGATACCCCGAAATACTCGTCGTTGTTTCGATAATCCTTTGAGCTTAGTGCCTTGCTATTCATTGTCACCTGAATACCCATACGGATAATTCTCGCACTTATCGAGTATCCGCTCATCCCCCAATTATTCATGTGTTTCATAAAAGTCTTTGAAATACTATTAAATCCTCCGAAAATCCTTGCAGCCTTATTGCTCTACAAATACTTGTCTGCTTGCATTATGGATGTTTTCCATATGTCTGGCAAAATTTGTTAGTATCCTTAGGCACCGTCATTTTGATCCCTTTGATTCAACATGAGTGCGAATGCACACAATCATCAGTTGATCCTTTTAAATTATCATTCCGGCTCAGACGTCATTTTAAACATGAGTTGGTTCTCAACAAATCCAAATGCCGTCGCTTGTACCCCTAAGGCTATTCTACTTATCCATCCCTAATCAGAACATTGCTTCTGATCCCTTGATTTGAAAATCATAAATTCCTTTGCATTTGAGCTCTGGGTTAATTAGTTGTTTCCATAATCCAATGCCTTTGCATTGTTACTTCCTCTGGTTGTGTGTCGATGCTCACATCAGCTTTGTTATGGACCGGCAGATCCTTTGTTGGATTTTATCCGATAGCGTCTTTCATATTCAATTCCTTTGGAAGTTCTTTCTCCATTGGTAAATCGTATCCTCTGATTGACCAACCATGCTCTGATTTTGAGCTTGTGGTATTTACTATTGAAGCTTGTGGTATATGTTTCCATGATACCCTGACGGGTTGAACCTATGCCTTCCTTAATATGTGTGAACTCGAAAGTTTTCACGAGTCATACTCTTCTGTTGTTTTGCCAGGTAAAATTTCTACATTATAGCTTCATCAAAAGCGAGAAGTAAAATGAAAGGTTATGCATTGAAGAAGTGGGAGTTGACCTTGAACTTTGTGTTCATGCCCATGGACACGATGTAGATCTTATCATCAAAGCTTCTCTTCAAATACATATTTCCTTGGTATAAGTTTATCTTATATCTGGGATCTGGCATTTTGCAATCATTGATCCGGTCATGTCCTCCTTTTAAATACCATTTCTCGGACAAGTTGAAGTACTTGTCTTCTGCAGATCATTGCACCTGTCCAACCCTTACTTTGATCTACCGTCGAGCACTACACTCTAGTATCTCAAGAATACCACAGAACTACATAACTTCTTATGAGTTCTTCATCAACTATTATTCCTACCGATTCCATTTTTCCAACGGGTTCTGAATTGTTAGAACCCCTCAAGGACACCGACAACTGAATTGAGTCCACACTATGATTCAACAACTCCTAGTAACCTTCATTACTTACGAGTTTGAACTCGATCATGTCATTCCTAGCCTGCTCGGCTATACCATGATAGTGCTAATTTTAACTGTACTATCTGGTTCTTCTTCCGGGAGCACAATTCGCGACGATAGCTAAGCTTACATCGATCTTCCTCGTCATACCCTTTCACCTTAAACAACAAGCTTGATTTTGAGTTGTGTTGTAACCGTGGTTCCAATAACCTTTCGCTCCATCATTCATTTGACTTGATGTCATCGCCGATCGATTACATCTTCAGGAAAACTCTGGACAAATGTGTCGTGATCATCACCAACAATGATATGCCTTCTTCCAAGTCCGAATCGAATTCATGATGGGAAATAACATCCTTGCCCCTTGATGATTGTGTTATCATCGACAACTTTATTGCCTTCCGCTCAACACAAACTTGTTAGTGTTTTGTGTTATACCTTGAGATCCATGCTATCCAACAATTGTTCTTCTTTACCTTGGAAGTATTACCATCTTTTGTGTCAATAATGTCATGAGAATTTCGCCACCTCTTAGAAATTCTTGATATGATGATACTTCTCACCATCACCATTCTTCCTTGGTCCCCATGTTGTTTTAACCAGGATACCAATATGCTAACAATGTTGTTTGAGTTCTGTACTTCTAGCAACCCTATTGCTTTGAAGTTAACGATCGACAGTTCGATCTTAGACTGCTGGTTATTGAATCGTCACTCTAACATTGATCTTGCTGCCTAAGCTCATAGTTCGGGCACACCTTTCAACTATGATTGATGGTGTATGTTTTCCTAGAGAATACAACATTATATCATTTGAATTGACTAGTGTCATCTTCTTGTTCACATTATTGTGGAAAGCCATCCGTTTGAAATTCTCAATGAATTGTCGCTGAGCCCATCAGCCACCTTCTCATCCCCTCCTTGGTTTAATGATGAACTATTATTCCAGGAACCCTCTCCCATGGTTCATTTCCCGAGAATCTTGCAATGTCATTTCGACTATTTGTGTTGCACCTTTTTCTTCTCGGACATCCTGAGTCTGAGGTATCATGACACCAATTAGATCTGCACCTCGGTCAGATATGATGGTGGGAACATATTTTCAAGAGTTATAACATTGGTCGTTATATGACCCGGTAAGGTGGTGTCATGCCGAGTACACCTGGCCAGAGGACCTATTGTTATAGTTTTCTTTTAACGAGGTTAACCATTTTTCCATGACGAAATTGAATGCCTTGTTTAATAAGTTTATACTAATGGATCCTTCGTGTATCCGAAGTCCGACCTTTGCTTGAAGACCATTTTAATGCTATCTCGAAGCATGTATGTGGTACTCCTATCATCGATAAGAACACTTGAAGCACAATGCTAAATTTTCTTAAACAAATTATCCAAACATCGTTGTATGGATAATGTCACGAAATTCCTCTCCCTTTACCTCAATGGTTCTCTACTTTCTATCATGTCATGGATATCATGCCCCGCTTGTCATTGGGAGGGATATACCTTTGAAATATGTGTGTATACACATTGTTCTCTCCATTGTTCTGATTAAACCTTGTAATCACCTTTCCTTTCCATTGGTTTGCCTAACCCTTATTGTAATCTATATTATATAAGCAGTAGTATTCTTCTGCTTATGCAAAACACCTTGGTGTACAACTGTGTCAGTAAGACCATGTTGCTTTTGATGATAGCATTCCGGTAACCACCGATGGACGAGAACTTTGCCTATTGGTCCGCCTCGTTCAACGAGCAGGAAAATGGTTCTCTCCGTACCTCGCCCTTGGTACCGATGTTGTTGCCGACCTAACCGACAGACTATCCTCTGACATGCCTTGCTTTCATGCCCGTGCAAGACGTCACCACCCTTCCTGCTTTTAACCCACATGGTGGGCCCATAACCCACAGTTCCCTAGGATTGAAACCTGACTCTCCTGTACACCCCCTGTTCCCAAAGTTATTCCTCACGCGTGGCCTCGTGTGTAATTCACGAGCCACCTTCCGATGAGATCGTCAATCTGGTATCAGGCGCAATACTTATTCCCATTGCTCTGAACCCCTTTCGCACTTCGCTTCAGGCAACGAAGGATTGCCTATGCGCTTGAAACTTCTATTTTGCACCTTATTGCTTTGCTCTCGATATTGTCTTAAATTTCAATTCGAGAGTTACTTTCCGCCACCTTCCTCGTTGTTGTCTACCAGATAGTCTACCCTGCAGAGGTCCATTCCTCCGGTATACCCCCTTAATCTTTCGTTAGTATGATGAAGACTCCGAAGGAAGGATGGCCACTTCATCATGATGACCTGGAGCAGAGAAATGAAGACATCACCAAAAAGGGATCAACTACTTCGGAAAGAGCAATTAAGACCAAGAACACTCGCTAGAATTTCGTAACTAGAATCTTCTTCCCCCCTTACGCCTCCTAAATCTCGGGACGAGATTTCTTGTAGTGGAGGAGAATTGTGACGCCCGGATAATTAAGCTAAAGTGATCCCCCGCTAATGATGCCACGTCACCTCGGTTACTGTTGATAAACCCTAGATAATTCAAAACCGAAATAAATTCAAAATTTAATTACAGGAAAACAATAAAAGTTTTCAAACATTAAAATAAAAATGTTCGGTTTGTACTAAATATTACATAGATAATTATGGTGTAGAAGATACAGTTTTATAAAATGCATAAATATTTTAAATTGAATTAAAATAGAAAAGAAAGAAATAATAAAAGAAAACAGAAAACAAACAAACAAAAGGGGGAAAAGAACCCCCGGGGCCAGCCGACCCAACTGGCCGGCCCATTCGGCCACCGGCCCAACTGGGCAAAGGCCCAGCCGGCCACTCTCTCCCCTTATTCCCCCCTCACCGTTGAGACCCCGAACCCCTAACGGCACAACCCCTCCTCCGAAAATATCTCCTCTCCCCCTCCTCCCTCTCGATCTGGTTCGGGATCCAGAGGAGGCCACCGCCGCCTGGAACCGCACGACGCC
>NC_057812.1:672948573-672953530 GCF_018294505.1 Triticum aestivum
ACCTCGCCGAGACCACGCGCGCGCCGTCCATGGCCTCGCCCCGTCCACCGCAGCTCGCCCCCCCACTGGCTGCCGGCGCCCACGCCGCGGGCCACGTCCGAGGCCAGCCCCGTTCGGCCTCGGGCACGGGCACCACGCCCGCACCCAGCGCCCGACCCGCAAGGCCTCTGTGCCACAGACAACGGGGCCCACCCCCCTGTGAAAGAAAACGAAATAAAAAATAATACTAATTAAATTAATTTAAAAAATGAATTAATAAATAATAAATAAAATTATTAAATTAATTAACTAAAGGATTAATTAACTTAATCAATCTTGCTTAATTAACCTAATTAATTAACTAAACTAATCAAACCTGTTTAGTTAGCCTGATTCTATGACAGGTGGGTCCCACTGGACCCACAGACCAGGTTTGACTCTGGTCAGCTGGGTTTAACCTGCTGACGTCATGGTGGTGTCATGCTGACATCACCTTTCACTATTCTGGATAATGTTCTATTCAAGTAATTAATTAAATGCTAAAAGTGATTTAAATCTTTTAAAATCAATATAAAATAAACCGTAACTCAGATGGAAAAACTTTGTACATGAAAGATGCTCAGAACGACGAGACGAATCCGGATACGCAGCCCGTTCGTCCTCCACGCATCCCTAGCATAGCGAACATGCAACTTTCCCCCTCCGGCTCCTCTGCCCGAAAACGCGAAACACCGGGGATAATTTCCCGGATGTTCCCCCCTTCACAGGTACCACCTCGTAACGCGTTAGGGCACACCTACCATCACGCTTTGTCATGTCATGCATCGTCTTGCATTTGTTTGTATTATATTTATTGTTTCTTCCCCCTCTTCTCTCGCTAGACACCGAGACCGACGCCGCTGCTACCCAGTTCGACTACGGTGTTGACGACCACTCTCTCTTGCAGAGCAACCAGGCAAGCCCCCCCCTTGATCACCAGATATCGCCTACTCTTCTCTATACTACTTGCATTAGAGTAGTGTAGCATGTTACTGCTTTCCATTAATCCTATTCTGATGCATAGCCTGTCATTGTTGTTACAACTGTTGATACCTTAACTACAATCCTAAATGCTTAGTATAGGATGCTAGTGTTCCATCAGTGGCCCTACACTCTTGTCCGTCTGCCATGCTATACTATTAGGCCGTGATCACTTCGGGAGGTGATCACGGGCATATACTATATACTTACACTGTTACATTACCGGTGATACTGTTTGGAGATGGGGGGTGAAGGGGCAGGTGGCTCCATCCCGGTAGAGGTGGGCCTGGGTTCCCGACGGCCCCCGACTGTTACTTTGAGGCGGAGCGACAGGGCAGGTTGAGACCACCTAGGAAAGAGGTGGGCCTGGCCCTGGTCGGCGTTCGCGGATACTTAACACGCTTAACGAGATCTTGGTATTTGATCTGAGTCTGGCTACTGGCCTATACGCACTAACCATCTACGCGGGGATAGTTATGGGCACTCGACGTCGTGGTATCAGCCGAAGCCTTCGTGATGTCAGCGACTGAGTGGCGCGCGCCAGATTGGACCGTAAGCCTGCTCTTGTATTAAGGGGGCTAGTTCTGCTTCCGGCCGCGTACGCAACGTGCAGGTGTGCAATGGGCGATGGGCCCAGACCCCTGCGCCATAGGATTTAGACCGGCGTGCTGACCTCTCTGTTGTGCCTAGGTAGGGTTGCGATGTGTTTTTCTTCCGAGGCCGGGCATGACCCAGGAAACTGTGTCCGGCCAAATGGGGTTGAGCATGTTGGGTTATATGGTGCACCCCTGCAGGGAAGTTAATCTATTCGAATAGCCGTGATCTTCGGTAACAGGACGACTTGGAGTTGTACATTGACCTTATGACAACTAGAAACAGATACTTAATAAAACACACCCTTCCAAGTGCTAGATACAACCGGTGATCGCTCTCTCACAGGGCGACGAGGGGAGGATCATCGGTTAGGATTATGCTATGTGATGATACTTGGAGGACTTCAGTCTACTCTCTTCTACATGCTGCAAGACGGAGGCTGCCAGAAGCGTAGTCTTCAAAAGGACTAACTATCCCCCCTTATCCCGGCTTTCTGCAGTTCAGTCCACATATAATAGCCTTATTCCAGTTGATACCAATGCATACATATGTAGTGTAGCTCCTTGCTTGCGAGTACTTTGGATGAGTACTCACGGTTGCTTTCTCCTTCTTTTCCCTCTATCCCTTCTACCTGGTTGTCGCAACCAGATGTTGGAGCCCAGGAGCCAGACACCACCGTCGACGATGACTACTACTACTCGGGAGGTGCCTACTGCTGCGTGCAGCCCGCTGACGACGACCAGGAGTAGTTTAGGAGGATCCCAGGCAGGAGGCCTGCGCCTCTTTCGATCTGTATCCCAGTTTGTGCTAGCCTTCTTAAGGCAAACTTGTTTAACTTATGTCTGTACTCGGATATTGTTGCTTCCGCTGACTCGTCTATGATCGAGCTCTTGTATTCGAGCCCTCGAGGCCCCTGGCTTGTAATATGATGCTTGTATGACTTATTTTATTTGTAGAGTTGTGTTGTGATATCTTCCCGTGAGTCCTTGATCTTGATCGTACACGTTTGCGTGTATGATTAGTGTACGGTCAAATCGGGGGCGTCACACTAATATGGGGAGTAGACACACATACTATCTTGTAAGTACACATACCAACATGGAAATTATACACTAACACATGAGCGCCCACACTGATAACAAACATCGTTTTTTCAAACAAGCAAGGGTCTAAATGAGAGCATTTAAATAATTCTATAGTTAGGATTGTATTTCAAAACGGATTACTTAATAAGAACAAAATTACATTATAATGATGAGTAGCATAATAAAATCAATCTACACCAATTTCCACAACACAACCCATGAATACTAGTAAAGGAGATCAAACTTATGTTTGTAAAACTCCAGCTAGGTAGGAATTAAGGGATAAGAAGCTTTCCAAGACATGAATCACAAAGAACTAGGTGGGAAAATGCATTTTTTTAATTCACAGGACCCTAGACACCCATACACTACTAGGAAATACCTTATAGTTAGATTTCTAGTTTTTCATTGGTTGAGTTTTATCCTCATACAAGGCAACAAAACAACCTGATGAGATCCATAACATCCTAATCCATCATATCAGATGCAATTAGTATTCAAGTAATGAGGAAATAACAAAATGGTGTAAAACCACACTTCTCCGTATATGACATGGGACCATTATTGTAGAACAGATCAAGAATTACATTACCAGAATCTAATGGAATGACACATATGAGTATAATTAAAGTTTGTACCACATACATGCCGAAAAGTTAATGCCTTTTTCGGCTCACGAGCTTTGCACCAGCCATCCCTATTCTGGTTTTTCACATGTTATTCCAATTTGAAATGCCCTACAATCAGTACAACTGAAGATTAAGCACACTTAAAACTCATCTTACATGACACCATTATTGCCGAGCAGATCAGGAGTTACACTACAAGAGTCTAACAAAATAGAAAAAAAATAAACGTAATTAAAGTTTGCACCACTTATGGGCTGCAAAGTTATTGCCTTTTCCGGCTCAGACGCTTTGTGTCCGCCATCTCCAGTTTCGAACATTGCTTGTGTTATTCCGATACATAAAATGCCCTGCAATAGACCTAACTAAAGATTCAGCACACTTGGCACTCATCGTATACGACACCATTACTGCTGAGCTGATCAAGATTTATGCTACCCATGGAATGGCATCGGTGAGTGTAATTAAAGTTTATAGGACATACATGGTGCATCTGCATTTTCTATTTATATATATGTATATGATTACTTTATATCTTATATTGTTTTTCAAATGTCTTGTTAACAATATATATGTATATATGTTTTTATAACTTTTCTTCACAAATTCTAAACTCTATACACCAATTTAATCCTTACATCCGCTTTCTTGCTACTCCCTCCTACTCCTATTGTCGACCGCTCTCTTTTCCTTTGTGTCATCAAGTGGAACTTTTTAACCAAATCCTATCCTAACTCCTAAAAAGAAGATAATTCATTTACCTACTCCAGGACTCATGTTTTTAGTGCAGAAAATCCACATTAATACTCTTCCATTGTTTCATATTATTTGACATAGGATTGGTTGAAGATTTAACATGCGAAATGGGTAGTACACACACAAACACATTAAAGTGTGAAATACACTTGGACATTTCTATCACACACATTAACATGGGAAGACATGCTCTATCTTTTCAAGCACACACTAATATGGGGAGTAGACACACATGCTATCTTGTATGTACACATACCAACATGGAAATTATACACTAACACATGGGGTACCCACACTGATAACAACCACCGCCTTTAAACCAAGCAAGGGTCTAAACGTGAACATTTTAATAATTCTATAGTTAGGAGTGTTAGTTCAAAGCCAATTACTTAATAAGAACTAAAACACAGAATAATGATGAGTAGCATAGTAAAATCAATCTACACCATTTTCTACAACACACCCAGGAGTACTAGTAAAGGAGATGAAACTGATCTTTGTAAATCTCTAGCTAGCACTACTGGAATCTGGCAATTTGCCGTCTGCCACCTCATTGCCGTCTGACGGCTGACGGCAAAGAGCCTCTTTGTCGTCCGCTTCCAGAAAGTGGACGGCAAAGAAAGTGCGGATGGAAAAAAGTCTATTTGTCGTCCGCTGCTTCTTTGTCATCAGCCAGCTGACGGCAAAGAGCTAGAAGGCAGACGGCAAAGGGCCAGGTGGGCCCCATAGGGTACGGTGTGGCTAGGTCAGGTTATTTGCTATCCGCCAATGGACGGTAAAGAGGAGACGTGGGCCAGCCCTAAACGTCTGTCCTCTTTGCCGTCTGCTAGCAGACGGCAAAGAAGGCCTACTTAACAGGCCGAGCCGTCTCCCCTCTCTCCCTCTTTCTTTGTCTAC
>NC_057812.1:672953926-672961090 GCF_018294505.1 Triticum aestivum
CCTGCGCCGCCCCGCCCCACCGGCCGACCTCGCCATCCACCGGCGATCCCCTGCAGGTTTGTTCTTCCCCCCCTTTTTAGGTTAGTTTTTTAGTTTATTTTATTTTAGTTTTTGTTTTAGTTTTAGTTTTAGTTTAAGTTTTAGTTTAGTTTTATTTTCAGTTTTTTTTGTTTTAGTTTTAGTTTTAGTTTTAGTTTTAGTTTAGTTTTATTTTCAGGTTTGTTTTAGTTTTAGTTTTAGTTTAGTATAGTTTAGTTTAGTTTAGAGTAGAAGGGGGTGGGGGAGGGAGAAGAAGAAGAAGAAGAAGAAGAAGAAGAAGAAGAAGAAGAGAAGGAAAGGAAAAAAGAGGGCGCTCGGGGACGAGCGGGTTAGGGGTTCCTCGGTGTCGATGTAACCCTAAATAGCAAGTATCGTCGGTGCGAGATACATGTGGCCGTCGGTGTCGAATACTACATCCATGTCCCACAAGTGACGCCGACGTCCCGCGTCCCAAAGCAACTGTTCTCGGCATCAATGGCGGTTGAACACCATTGCTAATTTGTCTGGCAGCCTCTGCGATGACGATTAAAAGGCAAGTGTTGAAACTTGAAACACCCAAACTGACTCAAGTCGGTTTGGTTGTTTGAAATTTCAAAACTTCGCTTTAATCCTCATTGCGGAGGCTGCCAGACAAATTCGCCAAGGTGTTCGACCGTCATCGTCCACCGGAACTATTGTTGCGGGACGCCGGGCGCCGGCTTCACTTGTGGGATGTGGATCTAGTGTTCAACGCCGAGCGCCACATGTATCTCGCACCGATGATACTTGCTATTTAGGGTTCCATTGACGCCAAGGACCCCCTAATCCGCTCATCCTGTTGTAAAAATTTAGTTAGGTCGACAGAAGAAAGAAAATTGCTATGTTATTCATCTTTCGATTCAAATGTGCAGTTATTTCATCGCTGCGAGGGTTTGGTGTTCGACGAGCTCTGCCCCTGCGTTCGTTGGTGAGCACAAATGACATCTCCTCCTCCCCCCTTCATTTTCTCTGTTCCAATCTTCATGCCGATGAAACTTGCTAGCTATAGGTGCATTTGCATATTTATAATCGTGATTATTTCGAATTGTCCAACATTATCCATGGACAGCCCGAGTATGTGTAGATTGGGTTCGTTTTCCCATATGCTCTGCTCCGGATCCAATGTAGAATTTCGTCAGTGCCTCGCTGTTGTTCTCCGGGTACACATCCTCTCTGCTTATTGCCGAGACATGTATCAGGAGAACAGCGGGGAGCTGCTGCCGACATTTTACGTCGGATCCGGAGCAGAGCATGGGAGAATGAACCCAATCTACACATACTCGGATGGGATTAGGACCTATCTTTACCTATTAGTGTGTAGGTTGCATGGATGTAATAAAACTGACAAACTCCATTAACTGATGGATATGCATGGTTTGCTTAATTATGTATATATTTCATGTGTGTCCAGTAGGAAGTCAATATGAGTGATCGTGCATCGATGTACACCGGTTACACTAGTCAGAATGTTTGGACCGAGGAATGGTTAACAAAAACCAAGGGGTTTGTTAGAGTCGCGTTTGCAAATGGCGAGGAATTAAGCTGGTGCCCCTGTGCCCGTTGTGACAACTATAAAAAGAGGGACAAGCTTGAAATAAGTAAAGACCTGCAGAAGTTTGGTTTTACGCCTGGTTACACGGTCTGGACATTACATGGTGAGTCTACCCAACGTGCCAGAGCCGAGGTGGTTCGTCGTCGTATCGACGAGCATGGTACCGGGACCGCAGACATGGTGCAAGACTTTGACGATGCTCGGGACTCGGACGAGGAGATGGAGGAATCTGCAGAGGCCTTCACTGAAATGTTGGAGTCCTCAAAACGTCCTCTCCACCAGCACACGGAGCTTTGTCAGCTGGAGGCCATCTCACAAATAATGGCTCTGAAGGCTCAAATCAACTTGGGCGGAAAATGCTACGACGGGATGATGATAGTATTACGTCCCAATTCGACGTAGGGCTGACAGAATTACAGTGTTGCGTTTAGAAACCGAATGAAACTCTGAGAGATTATATCCAGAGATGGATCACATTACACCATACAGTGGAGAATGTGTCAGATCACCAAGGAATTTGTGCCTTCAAAGAAGGCGTTAAGTATCGGGAATTGAATCTGAAATTCGGTCGGACAGGATATATGACTCTGACTCGGATGATGGAGATCACCACCAAATACGCCAATGGTGAAGAGGAAGACCGACTCTGGAGTGGCAAGCAAAAAATAGTCGCCCACGAAACCAGAGGAGGGAACTCCAGTCGGAAGCAGAAGCGCAAAGCCGAGCCAGCTGCTCCTAGAGAAGCCTTAGCCGTGACTCAAGGAAAGTTCAAAGGGAAACTCAAAGGACCATGGAACCCCAAGAAAGTAAAAGATCAAGATGGAAATGATGTGCTAGATTTACCATGCCACATTCACACCAAGAAAGATGAAGAGGGTAATTTCATTTACCCGAAGCATGCCACTCGACAGTGTCGACTCCTAATCCAGCAATTCCGAGAGAAACAGCTCAAGGAAAAGGAGAAGGAAGCAGACAAAGTTGAGGATGGGGAAGAGGACGATGATGGTTACCCCACGTCAATTCCACTCTGATGATTTTCGCTAATGTTGAGAGTAAGAGTCAACTGAAAGTCATCAACAGAGAAGTCAACATGGTCGCTCCGGTGACACCCAGTTATTTGAAGTGGTCTCAGACTGCCATTACATTCGACCAGTCCGATCACCCAGCGCACATAGCCACCCTTGGGAGGCAAGCACTGGTGGTCGACCCAGTAGTCGAAGGCACTCGATTGACTAAAGTTCTGATGGATGGTGGTAGTGGTCTGAATATACTGTATGCACAGACGTTGAAAGGATGAGCATTCCGATGTCCAGACTCAGTGAAAGCAATATGAGTTTCCATGGAGTTATTCCTGGCAAGAAGGCTGCGTCACTCGGCCAGATCGCCCTTGATGTAGTTTTCGGTGATTCCAAGAATTACCGCAAAGAAAAGTTGACATTTGAAGTTGTGGATTTCCAGAGTGCTTATCATGCTATTCTAGGCAGGCCAGCTTATGCACGTTTTATGGCTCGTCCATGTTACGTGTACCTCAAATTGAAGATGCCTGGTCCTAAAGGGGTGATCACTATCACTGGAAATCGAAAGAAGGCGGAAGAGTGCTTCCAGAAGGGCTCAAAGATAGCCGATGCACAGATGGCAGTAGTGGAATTGCAGGAGTATCAAAAAAATGCAGATCCGAGTGATTTGTTGCGAGCTAAGAAGCTTGCCATAGATTCAGCATTCCAATCATCTGGTGAAACGAAGCCGATTCATATTCACCCAACAGATCCCAATGCTGCTTCGACTCACATTTCAACAACACTCGACTCCAAATAGGAAGAAGCGCTCATCCAGTTCCTCTGTGAGAACTGGGACATCTTTGCATGGAAACCTTCTGACATGCCAGGTGTTCCCAGGGGACTGGCCGAGCATCGTTTGCGAGTCGACCCAAAAGTGAAACCAGTCAAAGAACATCTTCGACGGTCCGCCGTACAGAAGAGAAAGGCAATCGGTGAAGAAGTGGCTCGGCTTCTAGCAGCTAAGTTTATCCAAGAGATTTATCACTCTGAGTGGTTAGCTAATGTTGTCATGGTCCCAAAGAAGGACGACTCACTTCGCATGTGCATTGACTTCAAACATATCAATTGTGCCGGCCCGAAAGATCACTTTCCTCTCCCTCACATCGACCAAATAGTCGACTCGACTGCGGGGTGTGAGCATTTGTCCTTTTTGGACACTTATGCCGGGTATCATCAGATCCGTTTCTATGGACCCGATGAGATAAAAACAGCTTTCATCACCCCATTTGGGTGCTTCTGTTATGTCACTATGCCATTCGGCTTGAAGAACGCTGGATCCACATTCATGCGGATGATTCAGAAGTGTTTACTCACTACGATCAGTCGGAATGTGGAAGCATACATGGATGACATTGTGGTCAAGTCACATAAAGGTTCCTACCTACTAGCTGACCTTGCTGAAACCTTTGCCAACCTCAAAAGGTATGGTATCAAGCTTAATCCATCAAAGTGCACGTTTGGAGTTCCAGGCGGAAAATTACTCGGTTTTCTCATTTCCGAATGAGGGATCGACGCTAACCCAGAGAAAGTGGGTGCCATACTCCGGATGAAACGCCCTGTGCGTGTACATGATGTCCAGAAGCTTACTGGTTGTTTGGCCGCCCTAAGTCGATTCATTTCTCGCCTTGGTGAAAAGGCACTGCCTCTTTACCGACTGATGAAGAAGTCAGGTAAGTTCGAGTGGACTCCTGAAGCTGATGCGGCATTTGTAGAGCTTAAAGCCCTGCTTTCCACCCAGCCGGTGCTTGCTGCTCCAATCAGCAAAGAGCCTTTACTGCTTTACATTGCAGCCACTAGACAAGTCGTCAGTACAGTACTTACGGTCGAGCGGAAAGAAGAAGGAAAGCTTACAAAGTTCAGCGCCCAGTATACTATGTCTCTAAAGTTTTGACTCCATCAAAGCAAAGATATCCACATTATCAGAAGCTTGTTTATGGGATTTATATAACCACGAAGAACGTTGCACATTACTTCTCTGACCACTCCATTACAGTCATCAGCGACGCTCCATTATCAGAGATTCTGAACAACAGAGATGCAACTGGACGAGTGGCAAAGTGGGCGATTGAACTCCTTCCCTTAGATATCAAGTTCGAGGCAAAGAAAGCTATCAAGTCCCAAGCAATAGCGGATTTCCTCGCCGAGTAGATCAAACAGCAAATGTCGACTCAAGTTCACTCGGAGCACTGGACCATGTTCTTTGATGGTTCCAAGATGCTGAATGGTTCCGGTGCTGGGGTGGTACTGGTATCCCCCCGAGGAGACAAGCTCAGATATGTCCTCCAGACTCACTTTGATTCCTCCAACAACGAAGCAGAATATGAAGCACTCTTGTATGGGTTACGTATGGCCATCTCACTCGGCGTCCGTCGCCTCATGGTCTATGGCGACTCATATTTAGTAGTCAATCAAGTGATGAAGGAGTGGGATATCAGAAGCCCAGCCATGACTGGCTACTACAACGCGGTGAGGAAGTTGGAAAAGAAGTTTGAGGGGTTAGAGCTCCATCATATACCCCGACTGAAAAATCAAGCAGCCGATGATTTAGCAAAGATAGGCTCCAAGAGAGAAGCCATTCCCAGTAATGTGTTCCTGGAGCATATTCATGCACCTTCAGTTCAAGAAGATCCCTTCACTGAAGAGCCCCCACAGCCAAAGAGTGCCACCGATCCGACTGAAATCGAGATTCTAGCCGTGCTCGACCTAATCATGGATATTTTGGTTATTACTCCCGACTGGACAGTGTCGTACATTGCGTATATCCTGAGGAAGGAACTCCCAGAGGATGAAGAAGAGGCTCGACAGATTGTCCGTCGATCCAAAGCCTTTGCTGTGATAAGAGGACAGATGTTCAGGGAAAGTGTAACCGGAGTCAGCCATAAATGCATAACCCCGGAAGAAGGTCTAGCGATCCTCAACGACATCTACTCGGGGACCTGTGGCCACCATGCGTCCTCTAGGACCATTGTGGCTAAAGCATACCGAGCTGGATTTTATTGGCCACGAGCAAATGAAATGGTGAAAGATATAGTCGACATATGTGAAGGCTGCCAGTTTTACTCCAATATGTCCCACAAACCTGCGTCAGCCCTAAAGACCATTCCACTCATCTGGCCCTTTGCTGTTTGGGGATTAGATATGGTTGGACCACTGAGGACTGGTAGGAGCGGCTTCACTCACATGATTGTAGCAGTCGACAAGTTTACCAAGTGGATTGAAGCCAAGCCTATCAAGAATCTGGAAGCTAGTACTGCCGTCAGCTTCATCAAAGAATTGACATTCAGATACGAAGTTCCACACAACATCATCACTAATAATGGACCGAACTTTGATTCAGATGAGTTCAGATCCTTCTGCGCCTCCCAAGGCACACGAGTCAACTATGCTTCAGTCGCCCATCCCCAGTCGAATGGACAAGCAAAGAGAGAAAATGGCCTGATTCTCAAAGGATTGAAACCCCGACTGATGCGAGACCTCAAGCATGCAGCGGGCGCCTGGGTTGATGAACTTCCATCAGTTCTTTGGGGATTGAGGACAACTCCCAATCGGTCGACTGGCCGAACTCCATTCTTCTTGGTCTATGGAGCTGAAGCTGTTCTACCGAGTGACTTGCTTCATAATGCACCACGAGTTGAGCTCTTCTCTGAAGATGAAGCAGAACAAGCTCGGCAGGATGCGGTCGACCTCCTAGAGGATGAAAGAGAGATGGCCTTGATCCAGTCGACCATTTATCAGCAAGACTTGCGTTGATTCCACGCCAGAAATGTGAAAGGTCGAGCCTTTCAAGAGGGAGAGGTGGTTCTTCGAGTGGATCAGCAGAAACCACACAAGCTCGCTCCGGCTTGGGAAGGCCCCTTCATTGTCACTAGAATGCTCCACAACGGAGCATACCACCTTTACAATGTCGAGCATAAGAAGGACGAGCCACGGGATTGGAATGCGGAGTTGCTCCGCCCCTTTTACACTTAAGTACTCATTCGAATAAAATGTAATAAGAAATACCTTTGTCATTTGCTTATCAAAGACAAGAGCTTTACAGTCCTCCTAAATGTTTGTTGTTGCTTTCATTTGCGTCTGAAATCCCCCAGTGGGTGACTTAGCTGCGAATCCATTTCGCCTAAGTTTAAAAGAAAATCCTACCGAGTGGTGAGCAAGCCTCCCACTCGGAGGCTTAGCTGCGAATCTGTTTCGCCTAAGTTTAAAAAATCCTACCGAGTGGTGAGCAACCCTCCCACTCGGGGGCTTAGCTGCAGTCCAGTACTCGCCTAAGTTTGTAAAATCCTACTGAGTGGTGAGCAAGCCTCCCACTCGGGGGCTTAGCTGCAGTCCAGTACTCGCCTAAGTTTAAAAATCCTACCGAGTGGTGAGCAAGCCTCCCACTCGGGGGCTTAGCCACAGTCCAGTACTCGCCTAAGTTTGTAAAATCCTACCGAGTGGTGAGCAAGCCACCCACTCGGAGGCTTAGCTGCAGTCGAGTACTCGCCTAAGTTTGTAAAA
>NC_057812.1:672961100-672961346 GCF_018294505.1 Triticum aestivum
CTCGGGGGCTTAGCTGCAGTCCAGTACTCGCCTAAGTTTGTAAAATCCTACCGAGTGGTGAGCAACCCTCCCACTCGGGGGCTTAGCTGCAGTCCAGTACTCGCCTAAGTTTGTAAAATCCTACCGAGTGGTGAGCAACCCTCCCACTCGGGAGCTTAGCTGCAGTCCAGTACTCGCCTAAGTTTGTAAAATCCTACCGAGTGGTGAGCAACCCTCCCACTCGGGGGCTTAGCTGCAGTCCAATAC
>NC_057812.1:672961860-672972987 GCF_018294505.1 Triticum aestivum
TGGTGAGAAACCCTACCACTCGGAGGCTTAGCTGCAATCCAGTACTCGCCTAAGGTTAAAAAATCCTACAGAGTGATGAGAAACCCTCCCACTCGGGGGCTTAGCTGTAGTCCAGTACTCGCCTAAGTTTAAAAAATCCTATCGAGTGGTGAGCAATCCTCCCACTTGGGGGCTTAGCTGCAGTCCAGTACTCGCCTAAGTTTAAAAAATCGTACTGGGTGGTGAGCGACCCTCGCACTCGGTGGTTTAGCTGCAGTCCAGTACTCGCCTAAGGTTTAAAGTCCGTCCTTATCCGCAAGGACGACAAGGTGCAGGTCGACTGCAACCTTCTCCTTAGGAGTCACGCCACAAGTACAACGTACACTCCATCCCTATCAGCAATGACGACGAGGTGCAGGTCGACTACAACCTTCTCCTTTGGAGCTGCGCCACAAATACAACGTGCGCTCCATCCCCATCCGCAAGGACGACGAGGTGCAGGTCGACTGCAACCTTCTCCTTAGGAGCTGCGCCACAAGTACAACATACGCTCCATCCCTATCTGCAAGGGCGATGAGGTGCAGGTCGACTACGACCCTCTTCTCCGAGCTATGCCACAAATACAACATGCGCTCCATCCCTGTCCGCAGGGACGACGAGGCGCAGGTCGATTGAAGTCTCCACTTCAGGGCTACATCTCAAAGAGCAAAGTCCACGCGAAAGCAAATACAAGCATATTCAGAAATAAACCAAGTTCAGATAGATCCTAAAAGTTCCAGACGATGGATCAAAAGTATTCGAGCCCGAAGGAGTTTAACGGTTACACAGTCACTCGGCATTCCGAGGCAAATAAAGGTGGAGCATAATGTTTTTCGGTCACGCGTTAGGAGAAGGACTGGCTGGGTCGTAGAAACTGACAAGGTCTATGCTGTCTGCAATACGAGTGGTGGCTTCAAGGAAAGTGTACATGAAGGACTGGAAAGTGTGTCTCTTGGTGTTAGCAACCTTGAGTTCTGCCAGCTTGTCTTCTTTGATGTCTTTGCAGTGCACTCGGACCAGGGACAACGCGACATCAGCGCCACAGCGAGTGGATGAATTCTTCCATTCTTGCACTCGGTCAGGGATTTGATTCAGTCGAGCCATCAGGGACTCGAGATCTTGCGACAGTTCCGCCTGAGGCCAGAGTTCGGCATCAACCCGAGTCATCGCCGCTTTCAGGCGGGCAAGATAAGTAACCGCGCTGTCCATGCGAGATTCCAACCGCAGCACATTCATCGCAACATCATCCTTGACTGGACAGTTTATGGGGTCAAGACCCGTCTTGACCCGCCCAGTTTCCGCTTCAAAGTCTTGACAAAACTCTGCACAGTCGAGTGAATGGTGAGTCGACGACATAATTAGACTTGTCAGTCGACAGAAACAAGTCAGTCAACCATCAGTACCTTCAAGGTTTAAGACCAGCTTTGCAGCAAGCTGGCCCAGATAAGACTCCAACTCGCCCTTCTTAACTTTGAGGCTCCCAAGCTCGTCAGTCGGCTTGTCCTTGTCCTTCTTCAGTCGCTCGACCTCCCGATTGGCATCAAAAACAGCAGTCTTCAGTTTGGAATTCTATTCTTCTAGCTCGTCGACCGAAGCAAGCTTCTTGTCGGCAAGCACAGTTTTCTCTCGCGCTTCCTTTCTATGCAGCAGCAAGATCCAGATCCTTCTTCTCCAAAGCCTACTTCATTTTCTCTAAAGAAATAACATTCTTCAGATGGGCTTGGAGTTGACGGTTTTCACTACGTACATCTTCTCGAGTGGAGTCACTCGGTTCAAAAAAAATGGAAAGGCAAAGTGCCAGCAACAGTAAGATAAACAGTTCATGATCGGTTACCTCCCATGGCACTACTTCATCGTGAGCAGTCTTGAGATTATTTTTGGCCAGTTCCGCATCAAGGTTGAGGCTGATTTGTTGCTGGTTCAGTGTAGAGAGTTGAGCACCAAGATCACAAGGTTTCTGCGGCCAACACATAAGACTTGTCAGTCGACTGAAATGAAAAACATCACTGCGACAGCTACTCCAAGACTACCATCGAATCAAAAAAGAGGTTCAGATTCTCAGACCACAGTCAACTGCACGCAGTCAACTATGGTCTCGGGGACTACACCCAGTGGGTGCACTTAGCGTGCCCCCACTGGTTTTAACTCCACTCGGCATGGTCCGCCCAGTGCAAGTTGTCAAAAAGAAAGTTCAGATTCTCATACCACAGTTGACTGCCCGTGGTCAACTATGGTCTCGGGGACTACACCCAGTGGGTGCACTCAGAGTGCCCCCACTAGTTCAAAGATTCAGCTCGAGTCGATCCAAAGTGACTTATACAATTTCAAAACAGCCACACCCCAGTGGGTGATCAGACAAGAAATATGATCAACTAACCTGGACATTGGTTTGTAGAGCAGCTCCGGTGTTGTAGGCCACCTGGCTGGCCTCATGCACCATTTTCATTTGCCCCATCACAAGATTTAACTGAAGAAGAGCTTCCTTAGCATCAGTCGATGGGTCGTCCGGAGTATGATACGCAGTAAAAAGCGATGCTGGCAGAGCAGTCGAAGCAGCTGCACGATCTGAAGCGTGGAGCTGTATTGGTGCAGCAGAAGTCTGAGCAGCTGATCCTGATGGACAACCAGTCGACAGCAGGACAGCGAAGGTGACGTTGGTTCGAGCCGGATCTGTCGATTGCTCGACTGGCGCCCCAGGCGTCACTGTCGACTGGAGAACCTGGACCCCAGGCGCTTTCCCACCCAGTTCCTTGTCTTTCATCCTCCTCCCCCTCAGCGGTACTGTCGGAGTAAGTGACCACGGGTAGCCTAGCCGGCTCCCCCTGGCCTTTCTAAAAAAATTACGAGCCGATTCGGCTCTCAAGAATCCAAGACATGGGGCCGCCTTCCCCTGGCCGACTGTCTCCCAGGCCGGCTGTTGGAAGGCGGCCCGGCTTCAGCCCTCATGAAGAAAGCCGCGGGAGGGCCGGCTCCGAGGAGCCGGCTGTGAGACGGCTGACTCCAAGGAGCCGGCTCCATAAAGCGGTCAAGACCGTACCCTCGAAGTCTGCATCCGCGTAACGGTGATGTGACGGGGCGTGGCTACAGTGAAGCCTGCCACCCCTGAATCCGGGAGCGCGCCTGGCACAGTGCGCCGTACGGGTGGCCATGACCCGTTCGGCGCAGCACTGTTGCCCACGTTGACCCTGATGTTATCCACGACGGGCCACCAGTACGGCCCACGGGCGGTGGGCCCCTTCGGGCAGAGAGACACCCGAAGGCGGCCTGGCCTCCCCCAGTCGGACCAAGACGGAGCCGACTCTCTCCAGCCGGCTTGCCACCCCCTCGAAGGAGACGCCCCATTAAGGAGACAAGACACGGTGAGGCTACAGTGGTCACCCGCCGGACGGCAGCACTGTAGCCATGCTTACCTCGGTGAAGCCCTCATCACCAAGATTGAGCAACAGTAACCAGCCACCGACAAGGCCCTGGACAGTGGGGCCTGTCTGTCGACCAAGGAGCCGGTAGTCGGCAGGACCCACCAACCGGCGGGCCCCAGCAGCCGGCGCAGAAGCCAGAGAGCGAAGACACAGACGGCTGGGCCCCACGCCCAGCCGGATTACCATTGTACTCCCGGGGGTAGGCCTATATAAACCCCTGGGACACCCATGCAAAAGGGGGATCCCTGCTAGTTTTAGCCACCACGTAGGGAGGAGAAGAGAGCAAGCAGAGCCCTTCTTCCTCCTCTCGCCAAACAGCTCAAGGAGCATTGTGTAGCTACTTGTTCATCTAGTGATCATGTGGAGACCCCGCAGACCAGCAGTAGGGGTGTTATCTCCACGGAGAGCCCCGAAGCTGGGTAAGATTCGCCGGCGTGCATGTCTTCGCCTCATCCCATTTCCAGGCACCGGCGATGTTTTACTGGCTCCCACAATGATAAGCCACCCGTTGGCATATGTCGCACCTACCACCCGACATTTGGCGCCCACCGTGGGGCCAGGTGCACCGTCGCCCGGAGACCTGTTCTGGACGGGAACCCTCTTCCTCCCCCCTGAGCGTAGCCAGCCCGGCACGCCCGATGGCGCTTGCCACAACGCGCTGCAAGGCGTCACCAACGCCTGCGCAGCGAGCAGCCTCGTCGATCTCCTCGACAAGACCCTCATCTCCGACGAGCTCGCCTCCGACGCGGGCACCGACCACTTCGTCAACCTCCTCGGCCGGCTCCATGTCTCCGGCGAGCTGGCTGTGGACTTGGAGTCGGTTGGCTCCACCGATCCGATGCCTGTCGACTCCGACACGGCCTCATTCGACACCTTCCCCACCAATGTCATGATCTACAACGACCCGCTTCCCCGGGCCGATGGCTGCGATGCTGTCACCACCGAGGTGATGGTCATCGGCCACGACGGCACTGCTGACGAGAGTGCCCACGACGCCCGACACGCGGCGGTCCACGACTTGTTTGTCGCCCTCCCAGCCGACGCCGATGCTGAAGCACTGGAGGCTCACCGCCTCGCCCTCCTCGTGGAGGGCCAGAAGTTGGTTTCCATGAGATGCCTCGCTGAGGCCCACCGATGTGAGGCCGACCGTGCCGCCTTTGGCACGCCGCCCCCAGGCGGTCCTAGCCGGGCCGGCGTTGTCAGACAGCGCGGCGCTGTCGTTGCCGACACGTTAGGAGTCGACCGCCCAGTCTACGCCACTCCACTCGAGAATCTGCGTGCCGCCCAGGCGGCCGTAGATGAGCTAGACGAACTGGGGGCCGAAGAACTCCCCCACATGACCCGACGCATCCAACAGATGATCTATGCAGCCGAGCAGCGGCACGAAGCCGACGCCCGCGCAGAAAGCCCTCCCCCGCGCCGAGATCATGGCGCGACGTCCCGGACGCCGGCTGCGGGTAGAGACCGCGCGCGGCGCGATAAAGAGCCGGCTGCCAGTCGAAGCCAAACCCGAATCTCCATCAAGCGAGACGCAGAAGGCCACCCTCGGGCCGTGGAGTGGCGGGGCAACCCGCCTCTGCCTCGGCCCCGTGGAGAGAGATATCCCATCCCTCCGCCTGTGGCGCATCCGACTCTCAGCGGCCGACTAGGTCGCCACGAAGGAGTCGGCGAAAACGACACCCGCCATCGGATCGACCGCCTGGCGTGATCCCTAGCGCTGGAAGAAGAAGACGATGTCGGTTCGCCTTGCTTCGGCCCCCGCATCTACGACGAGCCCTTCCCCAAAGGGTTCTCGCTCCCAAGAGACACGCCCAACAACGGCTCCGTGAAGCCGGAAGATTGGTTGATCGACTACTCCATGGCGGTTAGCATAGCCAATGGCAACCGGCGCGTTGCCGTGAAGTACGTGCCCCTCATGCTGCAAGGCACGGCGCGGACCTGGCTCAACAGCCTCAAACCACACAGCACCAACAGCTGGCTAGATTTCACAGAAGCTTTCGTCCGCAACTTCACCAGCACCTACAAGCGGGCTCCCAAGCCCAGACAGCTCTCCTTGTGCGTACAAGGCCCCGCCGAGTCAACTCGCGATTACCTCACGCGTTGGGCCAGCTCCGCAACTCTTGCGAAGGGGTGCACGAGGTGCACGCCATAGAATACTTCACAGCCGGGTGCCGAGAAGGCACCCTCCTCAAGCACAAGCTTCTCTGCGACGAGCCGACTACCCTCGACGAGCTTCTGGACAGCGGACAAGTACACCACCGCCGACTCCTCAATGAAGACCGAGCTCCGGGTAGACGCGTCCAGAAAAGTACTCAACCCGGCGCCCAAGACGCCGGCTGGGGATTCCGGCCGACGCCCACACTCGAACGACCACAAGCGCAAGGGCCCCGTGCCGCCTCTCGCCAGTCGGCAGGTTTCCATAGTCGAAGATGTGCCGCCCGAAGGGCGGCCCGCGCCCAAGAAATCCAAGGGCGGCAGGCCGGCTTGGCAGCCGACCTTCTCCTACGAGCAAACTCTCGACGCCCCGTGCAAGTTCCACAGCGGCGCGAAGCCGTCCAACCACACAACCCGGAAGTGCCATTGGTTCACCCGAATCTCCAAAGGCGAAGGGCTCGCGCCACCTCCGCCTGCCGGCCCGCCGCCTCCGGTTCCGCCGCCGCCGGCCGCTCGGCCCGCAGTCGGAGCCATGCATGATGAGTTCCCCGACGAGCATGCCGCCTATATCGTCTTTACAAGCCAGCCCGAAGACCGGCGCAGCAAACGCCGAGAGAACCAAGAAGTCAACATGGTCGCTGCCAACCCCGCCGAGCACATGCACTGGTCAGAAAAACCTATCAGCTGGAGCCGGGCCGACCACCCAGAGGTGATGCCATCTCCCAGCTCTTATGCATTGGTTCTGGATGCCACCCTTGCAACGGACAGACGCGCCGCCCGCTTCTCCCGTATGTTGATAGATGGCAGGAGCAGCATCAACATCTTGTACCGCGACACCCTGGAGAAGCTGAACGTCAAAACAAAGCAACTCATGCCTACTCGGACAGTGTTCCATGGCATCGTACCCGGCCTGTCCTGCGCCCCCATTGGCAAGATCAAGATTGATGTACTTTTTGGGGACAAGGAGCATTTCCGCCGGGAAGCGATCTGGTTTGAAGTGGTGGACCTGGAGAGCCCTTACCATGCATTGCTTGGCCGGCCTGCCTTGGCCAAATTCATGGCAGTTCCCCACTATGCATATCTCAAGATGAAGATACCAAGCACCAAAGGCGTCATCACCGTAGCCCGCGATTACAAGAAGACCTCTGAGTGCACAGCAGCCAGCAGCCGGCTGGCCGAGTCCCTTGTGATTGCCGAAGAAAAGAAGATGTTGGACCGAGTCATGGCCATGGCCGGCAAGCAGTCGGCCCTGTCCCCCGATCCCAAGGAGTATGATGCCCAAGGATCTTTCCAGCCGGCCAAGGAGACGAAGAAGATACCTCTTGACCCCGAGCACCCCGAGAGGTTTGCCGTCATCGGGGCAAACCTAAACAGCAAATAGGAAGGCGAGCTCTCCGATTTTCTCCGTGAGAATCGGGACATCTTTGCATGGTCCCCCAAGGACATGCCGGGCGTTCCGAAGGAATTCGCCGAGCACAAACTACGCATCCGAGAAGACGCAAAGCCAGTCAAACAACCCCTCCGCCGACTATCGAAGGAGAAACGCAGGATTGTGGGAGAGGAGATAGCCCGGCTTCTGGCAGCCGGCTTCATTATGGAAGTTTTCTTTCCAGAGTGGCTTGCCAACCCGGTCCTTGTGCTAAAGAAGAACAACAAGTGGCGCATGTGTATAAACTACACGAGCCTCAACAAGGCCTGCCCCAAAGATCCCCTTGCCCTGCCAAGGATTGACCAAGTGATAGACTCCACGGCCGGATGCGAGCTGTTGAGTTTCTTGGATGCTTACTCAGGGTATCACCAGATAAAGTTAAATCCGGCAGACCGCTTGAAGACCGCCTTCATCACGCCATTCGGAGCCTTCTGCTACCTGACTATGACATTCGGCTTGAGAAATGCCGGTGCCACTTTTCAGCATTGCATGCAGAAGTGCCTCCTCAAGCAACTCGGCAGAAATGCCCATGTCTACGTAGACGACATTGTGTTGAAGATGGAGAAGCGCGGCACCTTGCTGGTAGACCTCAAGGAAACATTTGAGAACCTACGCTGGTTCCAAATCAAGCTTAAGCCCGAGAAATGCGTGTTCGGAGTACCAGCCAGCTAGCTCCTAGGCTTCCTGGTCTCCGAACGCGGCATCGAATGCAACCCAGTAAAGATCAAGGCCATTGAGAGAATGGCGATTCCCACCAAGCTTCGAGACATCCAGAAGTTCACCGGGTGCTTGGCCTCCCTAAACCGCTTCATCAGCCGGCTCGGAGAGAAAGCTCTCCCCCTCTACCGCCTCATGAAGAAGACCACTCACTTCGAGTGGAATGACCAAGCTAACCAAGCTTTCCACGAGCTGAAGAAGATGCTGGCCACACCGCCAGTCCTGGCGGCACCGACTGAGAAAGAGCCCATGCTCCTCTACATTGCCGCAACCAGCCGGGTGGTCAGCACCATCATCGTAGTCCAACGCCCAGAAGAAGGCCGAGCCCAGCCGGTCCAGAGGCTGGTGTACTATTTGAGCGAGGTGCTGTCTTCCTCGAAGCAGAACTACCCGCACTACCAGAAGATGTGCTACGGTGTGTACTTCGCCGCCAAGAAGCTGAAGCCCTACTTCCAAGAGCATCCCATCACGGTTGTATGCACCGCCCCGCTGGCCGAGATCATAGGCAGCCGGGATGCATCCGACCGGGTGGCGAAATGGGCCATCGAGCTGGCCCCCTATACGATCTTCTACCAGCCTCGCACCGCCATCAAGTCCCAAGCATTGGCCGACTTCCTCGTCGACTGGGCCGAAACCCAGTACCTGCCGCCGGCTCCGGACTCCACTTATTGGCGCATGCACTTTGATGGGTCCAAGATGCGCACCGGCTTGGGAGCCGGCGTCGTCCTCACCTCTCCCAAAGGCGACAAGCTCAGATACACGCTGCAAATCCACTTTGCCGCCTCCAACAATGTAGCCGAGTACGAGGCGCTCATACACGGGCTCCGGCTTGCCAAAGAGCTCGGCATTCGCCGGATCCTATGTTATGGCGACTCGGACTTGGTGGTCCAGCAATCATCCGGCGACTGGGACGCCAAGGACGCGAATATGGCAAGCTACCGCTTCCTCGCTCAGCAGATTAGTGGGTATTTTGAAGGATGCGAGTTCCTCCACGTACCGCGAGCCGACAATGAGCCAGCTGATGCTCTAGCTCGAATAGGCTCCACTCCGCAAGCAATACCAACCGGCATCTCTCTACAACGCCTCCTCAAGCCGTCTATCAAGCCGTCTCCAGAGTCCGATTCCATCTTCGTGCCGCCTGACCCCGACGCGGCCGGGTCCGGCTCGAAGAGCCAAGCAGGTGACCCGGGGACTTTGATAGTCAGCCCGGGGACGTCAGCAGGCGGCTCGGGGACTTCCGTAGTTACGCCCGACCCGGGGACTGCCTCACCCGGCTCGGGGACTGCGGTAGTCGGCCCGGAGACTACACCAACACAACAGGCGGCGGCCAACTCCAGCATTTCACCGCCCAGCCCGCCCACCCTGGTCGCAGTAGCCGTTTTGGCAATAGAAGAAGTCGCAGCTCCGTCATGGGCTCAATCCATCCTCAACTTCCTAATAAACCAAGACCCGCCGGCTGACGAAGTAGACGCAAGACAAGTCCAACGCCGAGCCGGAGCATACACAATCGTCAATAGAGAGCTCGTCAAGCGCAGTGTCACTGGAGTCCTCCAGCGATGCATCGAGCAAGAGAAGGGCATTGCAATCCTCAGAGACATCCACCAAGGAGAATGCGGCCACCATGCGGCCTCAAGATCACTCGTCGCCAAAGCCTTCCGCCATGGTTTCTTTTGGCCGACTGCTTCAGATGAGGCCAAGGATTTAGTTAAACATTGCAAAGGGTGCCAACTCTTCAGCTCCAAGCAACACATGCCGGCTTCAGCACTCAAGACCATTCCCCTCACTTGGCCCTTCGGCGTTTGGGGATTGGACATGGTGGGCCCATTCAAGATGGTGCGCGGCGGCATGACGCATCTGCTTGTCGCCGTGGACAAATTCACCAAATGGATTGAAGCAAAGCCGATCAAGAAGCTGAATGGGCTGACTGCCGTCACATTTATCGCAGATATAACAACTCGGTACGGCATGCCACACAGCATCATCACCGACAATGGCACAAATTTCACCAAAGGAGCCTTGGCACGTTTCTGTGTGACGCAAGGCATCCGGTTGGATCTAGCATCCGTCGCCCACCCGCAGTCAAACGGCCAGGTCGAGCGAGCCAACGGCCTCATCCTTTCCGGCATCAAGCCCCGACTGATCGTACCACTGGAGCGTTCAGCTGGCTGTTGGCTCGATGAGCTGCCATCTGTCCTCTGGAGTCTGCGCACTACACCAAACAAGTCAAACGGCTTCACCCCTTTCTTCCTCGTGTATGGTGCCGAGGCGGTCATCCCAACTGACATCGAGTTCGACTCGCCTCGAGTAACCATGTACACGGAAGCGGAGCCCAAGGAAGCACGAGAAGACAGCGTCGACCTGCTAGAAGAAAGCCAGTTGTTAGCCCTCAGTCGGTCCGCCATCTATCAGCAGGGCCTCCGCCGCTACAACAGCCGGAAGGTCAAGCCAAGATCCTTCCAAGAGGGCGATCTTGTACTCCGGCTGATCCAGCGAACAGCCGGCCAGCACAAGCTCTCGGCCCCTTGGGAGGGCCCCTTCGTCATCAGCAGAGCCTTAGGCAACGACTCCTACTACCTGATCGACGCGCAGAAGCCGAAGGCACGAAAGAGAGACGACTCCGGCAAGGAATCGGAACGACCATGGAACGCCAGCCTCCTCCGAAGGTTTTACAGCTGAAATGCAGTATGTATCACGCTAACTTTTGTACTAAGTACGAGACAATAGGCCCCCCGAGGAGAGCTCGGGGACTGCCATCTTTTATCTATGAATGAAGAGTATCACGCTTATGGCCTTGTCATTGCATTCACTTTTTTCCGTCCGGCACCGGGTTCGACTAGTCGGCCCGGGGACTGGCCGCCTGGAGTTATATTAGAAGTCCTACCCGCAGTCAGACAAGTAGTGTGCCGGCTCCCAAGCCTTCTCTTGTGAAAAGTCGCAGTTCGAAGAACCGGCTGTCCGGCTGGCAAGAGTTAAGGGCAGGAACGAGCGCCCACACGAAAAATGGCTAGGGACTAACGGACTAATATAACAAAAGCCGGTTTCTCTCCCACCACCGACCGACTACCAGAGTAGCCGGCCGGCCCGCTTCCATTCACTTCACTTCAATCCAAGAAAGATCGAGTACTTGCCTCCCCAAAAGGGGAAGGCGGCAAAGGAAACAGCCTAAGGATAAAAAGCATACGTGAATGGAAACCAAACATGCACAAGTTAATATTTACATAAAAGACCTTCAAAAGGCCAGCATTCAACATAGTTTGGATACACCCCCATTGGGTGGAACTGCGGAAGCTTAATAAAATTGTTCAGAAGGCAACAAGCAGGAAAAAACAAGGACGGCAGATTAAGCCAGCGGAGCGACTGACGAGCCGGGCAGGTCGGTGGAGGGACAAG